>NW_017804242.1:550037-615171 GCF_001625305.1 Branchiostoma belcheri | reverse complement strand
AAGTCTTCCGTTTTGTGGCAGATTCGTGGGGCGAACGTTGGATACAGGCGGCCAACGGATACAGGACTGACCAATATAAAGTCCCCTTGCCCCACCGAATCTGCTTGGAGATTATGTTCTATCCACTTTTCTGATGAATGCCCTTCTCTTCTGTGTCTACAGGTGCGCGCTGAGACCGCTCATGTCAAGGGCCCGTACGGCGAGTTGGTGGGAGCCACCCGGACGGGCGGAGGCGGAGGTGCAGTGAACGGGGGAGGAACGGGCGCACAGGGCGGAGGAACAGGCGGGTCGGGTCTGTGGTACCTGGCCTGGCTCATCCCCCTCCTCCTCTTACTCCTGCTGCTGCTGCTCCTCTGCGTAAGTATCGCGTTAACAGATAACCTTTATTGCACATTCGTGCACTATCGGGCTGTTAAAGTACCACGGTGAAAGTACAGGTGAACAGATGAAAAGGTATGTTTGTAGTACGAGTAGCATGAGGCCACACCGACTTAATTTTATGGATGACATCCGTGTGGGCATTGATTTTGTTGTTAGAAAAAATACCGAAACTCATGATTAGCTCCACTCAGTTGTAACATGTTCTCCTGTTTTCAAAAAAAGAAAGGATCACGTCCTCCGAGGCTCTTGTACTAGTTTTGTTAGGGTTGACTTCTTTTTTTGAAGCTATGGGAGACGAATGTACTCATTTCTTCTATAACATCTGGGTTCTTTTAGTATAATAGGAAGAGAGTCACCATGAGCATTTACCGTTCTGCCACATACAGTGCTGTTGTTGCTGTTGGTACCTGGGCCTGTGTGCGAAGTACTGCCCATGCTGTACCTGCTTCGGCTCACGGGGGAAAACTAGTAAACACGGCACCAAACCAGGCTTCCACGCACGTACGTTTTTCCTACCAGTTATACTCAACCCCATTGTCGTACTCTGTGCACACATATTGTGTGATGTTACGTACAATCAACAATATTTTTTTCTATTCCAACATTTATTACAAGACATGGCAACGGCACACTCATTTTCATGCTGCCACCAACGCAGACAAACGCATGAACGGACAACAGACATACTCATTTTCACCTCGGTAAAGTGAGGAAATTCGTGTGGTATGGCAGGATTCGAACTCGGGACTTCTTGGTTACAAGCCGAAGGCTCTGTTTTTCTAATATCAAAGTAGTCATAAGAACGAGTCAGATTGAACTGTAATTTCCAACACAAAAAAATGGACTCACCCAAATTTTCGACTGTACAACTCTGTGGGAATCATTGCATGTAACGATATACTCAAATCCATGTCTGTAGACCATCAGAATATGCTGTCCCTATAAACATTAAATAATGTGCATATTGTTCTTAGTGGATCTTATAATTAGTGGACAAATAAGTAGCGCACTCGCCGAACAGCTCATGACGGTCCTTGGGTAACACATGTATATTCATACATATGTTTATGCATGACATGTGTTTCTTAGAGAATATGATTTATAACGTTGGAATTAAGATTAATGTTTATCTTTGATTTTAATGTTTAGCTTAGATTTTAAACAGTTGTCTTCTGTGGTTATCGCTTAATGCTACGTTAAGTCTTACCAAGTGGAGCTTTTTAGCAATGTACTGTAAATCATACATCATTTCAGCTGATAATGGCTGCTACTGTATGTTTTGTTCGATGTGTACTTGTATTTTGTATTAAAAATAGACCATTCCTATTGTGTCCCCCTGTAAATATACCCTGGATGCCAAACTAGTATGATCTAGTATCGGGCCGTTAGCCATTTTCGTCAGCCAAGAGCCCTTCGCCCGCCTATCTAAATTACCGCTACGGGGGAGTTGAGCCTGAGGGGTTTCTCCGGCCCTGAAAGGGCCAGCCAAACTCCGCCCGTGCTAGTCTCCCCGTAGCGGTAATTTAGACCCGCGGGCGAAGGGCTCTTGGCTGCCGAAGGGAATTGCTAGCGGCCTGAAACGAGTTTGGCATCCAGGGTACTGTCAATTAAGGATCCGTATTTCTGTTTGCAGCAATGAGGCGTGACCATCAGAACATGCTGCAGCTGTACCGGACAGACATCGTGGAGTACGTGCAGCACCCCGACAGGATCACGGCCCACCTGGCCTCCACCAACGTCCTGCCTCCCCACATGGTGCAGGCCATATCCCAGTAAGGCAAACTATTTCTTATCATGTTTAAAGTTAAAACTTTAGATCCAACACAATTGAGTTCTCTCTAGAGATATCGACCAGTACACTCTGGTCTTCCTCAGTAGACTGACCGAGTGAGGCTTGCCACGTGGCTTCTTTAAGTGTAACGTCAACACTGGGTCAAAGGTATCTGGTAGACAATGTTGTAAAGTCATAAAGTAAAGTTCGATTGAAAGTAAAGTTCGATTGAAATAACATATAGGTGTGTTTTGTTTACAGACAGCGTACCCGGGAGGGCCACAGCAAGAAGCTGCTGAATGACCTGAAGTTGGGAGGGGACGATGCATTTGACGAGTACTGCACAGCTCTGAGGAAGGAGGAGAGGCTAGGCTGGCTGGCAGACACATTGGAGGGACCAGGTAAACTCTTTTTAGAGACTCTTTTTACACAACCAAGTCTTTTATTCAGACGATGTTTCGGTGACTGTCTGTCAACTTCGTCAGGCCAATTCTGACTGGTTCACATTGCACTGCAGCACAGGTGTCGCTGCTATAGATGCCAGTTAGAATTGCCCTGAGGAAGGTGACAGACAGTCACCGAAACATCGTCTGAATAAAAACCTTTTTTGTGTGTAAAAAGAGTCTCTTTACTCAGTGTCGTACCAACCTGATGAAACTATTCATGGATCTCATTCTCCGCTCGTGAACACTTTCAGCTCCACTTCTAGCAGTTTGATTCCTTTTGTAAAAAAGGAAACTTTAAAAGGCTATGTGAAATGAATATCATTCATTCCTGCTTTAGACTTTATAAGACATTTACTATTCCAACTAACGAATTATTACCTTATTGTATAGTGACATACCAAAGCATCTTTTCTATCTTGATACTAGTACCAGTAATTACAATGTGTATTAACTGTGCTTTCAGGCCTGTCAGATGACAAGAGGGAACTGTTGCTGCGTAATGAGGGCTACCTGGTGGACAAAATGGACCCGGAGACAACTTGCATGTACCTTCAGAAGAACAAGGCATGTCTTGCTGATCTATTGTATACATTTGGTAGATGACATGATGACAGTCGACACTGCAACATGGGCGTAAATTACAACTGCAGTTTGTGACACTCACGTGGTACCTCATTATTTCAAAATAACTGCACTCAATATTTCATATCCAAAGACGGATATGACAATAACGTTAATGACCCACCTATTCCTTGGTGTATGGTGTCATAAGGCCTGGTCATTTCCTATAGCCACCTCTTAAACCGCCTCGTTCGCTGGCGCCCACTCAGTGGTTCAATCGGTGGTTATAGGAAATGACTGAGCCTTATGACAGTCCATTGTACACATTGGGGCAGGACATTAACCCTTTATTGAGCAACATTAATGGGTCTGTGTGATGGTGTGTCATACATCTGAAAATAGTTACATCAGGTTGGTAGAGTATAGGATATAGGTCTGGAGTTTTCTTTTACACAACCAATCTTGTCTTACCATGTTTACGTTTCGGTGTCTATCAGACACCTACATTGTACCTGATGAGAGCTTCTGACTGTAGTTCTGCTTCTTGCCGCTATATGTAGCCGATGTAGGTGGCACTTTGAGAAGCAGAACTCCAGTAAAAAGCTCTCAGAGGAAGGTGTCTGATAGACATCGAAACGTAAGCAAGGTAAGAGACATTATTGGCTGTGTAAATACTTAAAAGAAAACCCCTATATCCGGTGTGTCACACAGGTCTTTACCAACAACATGGTGGCCTACTGCCTGAGCGCCAACACCACAGAAGAGAAGAACCGACGGATTCTGCACCTGATGAAGTCTCGCAGCGACGCCGACTACTCGGTCTTCTGCGACAGCCTGAGAGGGACTGGCAGCACTGCCATTCTCGCTGGTCTCCTGACAGGTAACTTCAACCCATTCTGTTATGCTGAGGTCACATTTCCAAACCGGGGCCCGGCCGGGCAGTCTTATGGAATGAAAAGTATGATTTAAAAGACAACAAAGCACAAAAAAGTTGCAAAAAGTTAGTAATGGGAAATATTTGCGTATATTCATGATATAAAGACAGTGTTGATTTTTCGTTAATCGAAACAGCCCAGCCGGGCCCCGGTTTGGAAATGTGACCTCAGCATTACTAGGCCACACTGCCTTAATCTTATGGATAATATATCTGAAGACACCCAAACTAGTGCGCGCGGGCAAATAAAAAAATCCGGCCAGAAAAAATGCAGATAAACGACAGGAATACAAAGCTGGTATTTATGCGACAAGCCGGCACATGCTGGCCTTTTGCGGCATTTATGAGTCGATACTGCACTGGAGTTCCGTGGAGTCTTGGCAGGCTGGGTGCCGTCCTCCGTAGTTACAACCGGCTCCCTATTGTTGCTAGCTGCCATGTAGGCTACAAAATTTGGCACCCAGGGCAGAGCCTTGGAGCAGGTGATTTTTACCTACGGATTTGAACCAGGGACCTTTTGGTCTGAGCCAAACACACTACTGCTTACGACACACGACCCCACGATGTTAACGAGAAAGTTTATTGCAAATGCATGACCGAGAGATGATATGAGAGTCTATGTTTAAGGTATACTACATTCTACAACATACGTGGTACTAGTTTTGTTCCGTTTGACCTTTTCTTTTGAGGCATGCAGCGGGAGACGAATTTGCCCACTTCATCTGTGGCATGTGGGTTCTTCGATTTTAGTAGTAGTAAACCGCCTGCCTTGCCCCGACTGCAGGACACGGTAGTGGGAACCAGGTGATGATTGACATGCCAGCTGAGAAGGTGCCGCTACTGCCGGAGACTGGGATGTACGAGGGGGATTCTGCCTTCGCGGGCGGGACGCTTGGACCGGGCGGGACGCTTGGACCGGGCGGGACACTGGGACCGGGCGGGACATTGGGAACGGCCGGGACATTGGGAACGGCCGGGACATTGGGAACGGCCGGGATGGTGGGAGCAGGAGGGATGCTGGGAGCGGGAGGGGCGCTCATCGGTAAACAGGTCTCCGGTACGTATTTTATTTTTTGGGACTTTTTTTTTCCCACCTGATCAGTATTATGTAAATTATATAGGCGCACGAAAATATGGACTGCTTAATTTTGTTCACTGCCATTAGATGAGTGTAACCTTTAATCACTTGTTCGTAGAATGTTCTAAGCCTCCATAGCACGCCAAAAACTGGGGGTTTTGGGGGGGGGGTCTTCAGGGTCTTTTGGAGCTTTTATGTGCTATTTTCTGATTGTGTATAGACAACATAGCTGGCCTGATTGAATTACCCCCGTTCTTGGACTAATCAGAAAACAACCAAAGACCACCAAACCCCCAGTTCTATCAGCCTGCTACGGAGGCTAGAGTGTTCTAACGTCACTGCTTGAGATGAACATTCTGTATAACAATTTTGTAATCTCTGTCACACTCATGAACACTACATGTATGTACGAATTAGGGGCTTGCCACAATCTTGTTGTGTATGTTATATTTCTTCAAGTTACTGTAGAGTTAGGTGAGTGTATCTGATATCTAGTCAAGCGCAACACTATATTTCAAAGTGTTTCTCCCTGTAAACAGCATCATTTCTGTATCATGCGTAATGTATGTGTCAACAGAAGACTTGAGGTAGATCAAACCTTAACATTCGCGCCTCCCTTCCAGCCACAAACCAGAGTTACATGAACACCAACGTCACGAACGTGTCTCATATCCATAACGTGACCAACCAGCACGTGGACCTGGTTCAGGGTTCGACTTCAGGCAAGGGAAGCCATGGGTTCTCTTATACCAAGGGCAGTGGCCTGGGTAAGTCAACGTTAGCACATCAAGAGCTTTCGACCAGTCACTCTGGTCTTCCTTAGTCGACTGACCCAGTGACTCAGAGGCTTGTCATGTGGCTTCTTTGGAGTGTGACGTCAACACTGAGTCAAAGGATGTCCGTAGAGGATGTCGGCCCCCGTTGTGGTTGAGTGAAGGGTGATTGGCCCTGATGTCAATAGCCTCTTTCACCCCTCTCCTCTCCCAGATACCTTTGACCCAGTGTTGACGTCACACTTCAAAGTAGCCACGTGACAAGCCTCACTGGGTCAGTCTACTGAGGAAGACCAGAGTGATTGGTCGAAAGCTCTAGGTAAGAGAACTTTATTGTGTTGGATCTTAAGTTCTAACTTTAAACATGTAACTACCAAGTACACAGATGAACTTTCACGATCATTATCGCATCATGGTTCTGCAACTGAGTTTTTACACTCTCAACTGCAGAGGTTGTGCAGAATGTTATGTTATAATGTGATATATTTGAAGATCCATTTTCAAATATGCTCAGCTATCAACTTTTCCCGCTGGGAAGCCTTCTTGTTCTTGTGTCAAATTGTGGTAAACTAAAGAGGCCTGTTGCTTTACCCTGAATCTTCCTTTAGCTTTGTGTCCTTTTCTTGTACAATATCTGCCATTATTCATCTTTATAACAAATTGTATCATTGCTCATCCCATAAACTAACAGGATTAATGCTGCCTTCTTTGTTTTCCTTAATATTTCCGAACATCTTCGGTGGTTCAGGTACTGGAGGTGTGACTATTGGTGAGGGAATGAATGGGCAAGTCCATTATCAAAAGGGGGGCAGCAACTTCCAACAGAGCAGCAGTGGAACTCTGCCAGGAAACAACCCAGTCATGTCGGTCATGTGGGAATGTAGGTATCAATGTGGTGCCAGTCTCTTTCATATTTCACATGTTTAATTTGTTTACTATGATTGGTAGAAAGTTTGTCGTTTTAGTATGGCGTTTGCTTATACACCAATCTGAATCAGTTTTGTTCTGTTAGATCTGGGTTTTATTTAGTTAATTTATTAATATGTTAGTTTCATAACTGATAATTTTTAAGTTTCAAGGAGGAAGACATTGTACAAGCTTTGCAGGCTTCTTTCCTCCTCCCCACACTGTTTTTTTTTTCCTTTTGCATATTTGTTGATTTGCTGATTTGCAAAAAAAAAAAAAGACTCTGGTTCGGAACCAACACAAGTATGCTCATATTTTGCCCCTAACAGTTGAGGAAAGTCCTTTTCTTCCTAGTTGTTACAGTTTTTCCATCTATCAATGCAGTGGTTTGATTAAAAGTTCAAAATTCATTGTTTAAATATTAACCCAGCCTTTTGTGTTGACTTTATGGCTCCTATCGTCGCATTTGGGGCTATAATAGGATGCCTAGACCTGCTGCTTTTTTTTTTCCTTTTTTTCCCTTTTGCTTCATAATTTTTTCTGAAAAAAGCTGAGAACAAATTAAATTGGTGTGGTCTTAACATTTATCAAGTTGATAAATGAAAAAAATGAAATGAACTAGAGAAGTAACATTTGCAACGCAAACACGTAATGTTTAAACACATTCACATTTATGTACTACAAGTATATGGTGACAGGAACAGAGCAGACCATGACCAAATTGCAACATTATGTAACCCAACACCAGTCACCATGGTGACAGACATCAACAAATCATATCATTGGTCAAGTCAGGGGTCACTGTTTGGAGAAGAAGAGGAAGAAATTGAGTAAAAACAAGATGTTTTCCTTCGGTAAACATAATAAACTTGTGTCTGTCCCCAGCTGAGGACGTTGTGCGTATCTCTGAGGGGATGGAGCGGAGCGGACAGGTGTCCGTGGAACAGATCATGAGCCCGAAGGGGTACGACGACGGGGCGGCCAAAACAACCACCGGCGTTCCCAGGGGTCACCCTGTCATCCTGGAGGTCAAGGGCGAAGGTATGTTACTGCTAGATTTCTTAGAAACAAACGCCCCGGCTCGCTGTCAACGGAAGTTTTTCAACACATCCACATCGAATCACTGGGCAATACCGTCTCTTTGGACAAAGTTAGAATACTGGACACTAAACAGGACTGCTTTTTAAGAGGCATTAAGGCCATAAATATCAGAACAATCCAGCCATCCGGAGACAGTGGACAATTGCTCCGTAAAGTCTTGTGTGAATAAGGTCACGTCTGTAACCATAACTCTCGCAAGATTACGTTTCGAAGTGTTTAAGTGTCATAAATTATCTCGATGGAAGGCGACAGTGGTTGTTGGAAATTCAATATCGTTGTTGTGTTCCCCACTTCTGCAGTGGACAACGTGAAATGGCTACACAACGGACGGCAGATGTCGCCCAGTGCCGACTTCGACATGAGCTCCGACGGCTACAGCCACGTGCTGAAGATCGCCAGCATGTCCCCCTCCAAGGACGGGACCTACACCTGCGAGGGAACCACGCCAGAAGGCGGGAATCTGGCCTGTGACGTCACCATCCAAACATTCGACCACAAGAAGACCAGGCTTTGAAGACTAGTTTTGATCCAGGTCCAGTTTCCTTTAGTGACTTTTAGGCCACACCAATTTACTTTGATGGTTCACGGATTCGCTCACTTCGTTTTTTTTTTGTTTCGAAAGAAAAAAAATTAGCCTCTGGATCAACTCCAAAATGCTCAAATTTTGGTCCCAACAGTTGAGGGAAGTCCCTTCTCTTCAGAGTTGTTATAGTTTTTCCATCAATGTAGTGGTTTGATTAAAAGTTTGAAATGCATTGTTTGAATGACAAACCAGCCTGGTATGTTGACTTCATGACTCCTATCATAGCTTTTGGGGCTAGCATGCCTAGACCTATTTTCTTTTATTTTTTCGCCCTGTTGCTTCATGTTTTTCTGAAAAAATCCGAGAATCAACAAATCAAATTGGTGTGGCCTTACCTGAAATAATTGTAAATTTTCACAGAAAATTTTCAACTCCACTTATCAATTCTGTCTAGCTTATAATGCAATCCCACTATCTGATGGTGCTGACAGAAGTTGACTTCCTAGGATGTTTTCGTATTTTTTTTAACAAAAGGAGACAAATTAGTCCCACCAAAATAACCACAGAATCAAAAAAGATACAAATATATCAGCTGATGCCAAAACACTATAATAATTGTAAAAACAACAACTAGAAAAACACTATTTTTAAACAAAAATGTTTATGGTGTTTTTGCTGAGGCAGTATAGACTGAAAACATATTTTGTTCGGATAGGGAACTATTGGAGGAAAAAAGCTGTTTTTGCATGAGAATAATCAGGGGAACAAAATAACCATCATTTCTTGAGACTGCAAATATTGAGAGGAAAATTCAGAATGAAAACATATCATGCTTGGTCCTTGGAAAATGATGAAAATGTTGGAAGATTTTCAGACAGGAGATTTGATGATAGAAAAAAAGCACATGTACTAGTAGATAAAATGTATCCAACAATACAATAGAGGCAGACCAGCTAATTAAATAAGGTGAAAAAACATTATGATGTCAAACATGAATGGAATTCAGCTGGGGTTCAAAACACTTGTAAGACTTTATATAGCAGCTTATTGAATTAATATGAAAAGGGCTGCAGTGATAGATTTATATAGTAGTTTTTGTACTGTAAGACAAGTTCACTGGAATTGATATGTGTAATGACGTGCATTTATGGATGCACAAAGCAATACCTATCAGCTTGTTGATTGTTTTCTACATGTGTAGCACAGCTGTTATGATTTAATACTAAGGTAACATTTGCAAAGCAAACGCATATTAATGTTTACCTTCGCATTTGGTCTGCTCTGTTAATTCTTACTCAAACATGTTTATAGGAGTCTAAATCCCTCCTGCTATAAAAATGTAACTAGTTACCATGGTGACAGACGTCTGGTTCAGGCTATTTTGACCTTATTTGTTTGGAGAAGAGGAAGAACAGAGCAAAAACAATGTTTTCCTTCTGCGAAGGTAAATATAAATACCAATACTGTATGACAACAGGACCTGGTGGAATTACATACTATAGATGTGGAGAAATAGGTAATATTTTGTTGCGATTTCATTTTTATACCTTCTGCATTATACATGTAACTGCTAGAAAAGCACATTTTCGTTCTTCAATTCTATGTTTGTTGCAGGGTGCTACAATTATTATAGTACTTTATTACATACCAGTAGTATTACATGTAGGATGCTGCTTTTGTCTGAACAACCATGAACATCTGTGGGGAACAGGTTTCGATAAAGGATAGGCAGAAGATCTTACAGTTTGTAAAATATTGTTAGAATATGCTATAACTGCAGAACTGATACTAAAGCCAGTAGAGGGTGCTTTTGTTGTGTTATATCCTCAGAGTAGTTTACTGAGAAATCACATGTTTGTAATGCACATTGAATGACAATCTACATGTACATGGGCAAGAACTGCAAGCAGATTTCTTTAGCTCATATTTATAGATAATAGTTAGTTTTGCTAATCTAGGTAGTACTGCTAAGTAGCATGTCGGCAGAACGTCCTGCGCCTGCACAAACCCCCGATTTTTCACGGATTTCGTTGGATTTTTGGTCAACGTTGCATTAGAATTTTGCCTGTTGCAGACAATATTTTTTCCGGCACAACATTTGGAAACTACAGAGTGTTAATCTTATATGATGAATACGTTACGGGTTTCGCGCAGGTGCAGCATGCCGACATGCTCTCCTAAGTCAGGTAATATTGTTGCTTCCTGCACCTCCTCTCATCTGGAGAAATGAAGTGCAGTTCTTGGTGAATCTTGAAATTCGAATGTTGCAAATTCCTCACAGTATCGAGGCTTATAATAGATAGATTTTAAACTTTTGGGAAGTGTTTGAAATGTCCAGATTATTTTTGCTTTTAATTAAAACTTGCTACAAGGGTGGCAGTTCATTGGATGGAATGTTCTTTTTGAAATTCCTGAATAAATCTGTAGTTGTGGTAATTGGTTGTGCGTGATGTGTCTCCAAGTTGCATTAACAATCATTATATAGTACTGGGGTGAACATGGTAGAAATATTATATTATGTCTATTGCTCCATACCTGTCCCCTAATTAATCCATCTCTCTCTACATTGTATATTAGTATAAGCCACCACAGTTAAAACATTACAAGTTTTTTATAATTAGTTTTATTTCAATCTTTATTTTCCAGATTGATCAGTTAGCCACTCAGATAAAAAAATACAAAATCAATACCTAAAATCTTCAACACACTCTGAAAAGAAATGCATCACTGTCAGTGATTAATCCTACTTAATATCATCAGTGAAGGACTGTTGCCTTCCATCTTGTTAAAACAAACTAAAATGGATGAACTTCCCCTTTCTAAATCATCTAATACGTGGTTTCTCAACCATGTTACAGATATTCCCTGCATCTGGACAAAAAAAGAGTCAATTTCAATTAACCTTCTCCCTGCTGTCTCATTGGATCCCATATTAACCAATAGAGAATTGATAGTCAAATGACTACTTCAGTGTACTAAAGGTTAAGTTTCTTAGCTCAACAACATGGAATGCATTCCATGTTGTTCCACAGACGAAACCGGTCTTGTGACAGGCTGAATTAAAGTTCTAAACAGGCTCCAGGTGTCTTACTGACAAACAACTGCATGAGAGAGATGTCAGTTCGTTTGAAGAATGAATCCACCTCTACTACATGTATATAATGACTCTCAGTCTCAGTCACTGACGAAAGCTAGTGGACACTAGCTAGTGGATACTAGCTGAAACATCTGACCGTTTCCAAAATCATATCCAGTTGCTTGAGTAACTGCTTTTTGGCGTATTGTATTACCTGGATGTCTAACCTTCATCGACGTATATATGGAATGTATTCCAAAATAAGTAAGAAAAGAGACAACAGATGAGATTTGTACCTAAGAGGCTAGCTAGTCATCCACTAGTTCCCCGTAGTAGGCTGTGACTGTCTTCAGCTTCCTGTTGAGGAAGTTCTGCTCCACCTCCACCTTCCCTCCCGGTCCTGCCAGGGACACCAGCTGTACAGCAGGCAGGGAACAATGGTTTAGGCTCAGTTTTAGTAGGAAACACGTGTCTGTTACTAGAAAGGTAACATTTGTAAAGCAAATGCATAATGTTTACCTTCACAATTAGTCTAGCCTAACAAACTACAACTGCTCTGTTTCTTGTTGCTCAAACGGATTCATATATAATACATGTATATGGTGAGCAGGCACCATAGCTCTACATAACGTAACCCAACACCACAGGCTGTCTGCTACAATGCTAGTTACATTTGTACCATGGTGACAAATGTCTAGTCCAGGTCACTGACTTTCTTTGTTTGGAGAAGAAGAAGAGGAAGAAACAGAGTAAAAACAATACAAATATAAACAACACTGGAAAGCTACTGTAAGTTAGTGCTTGAACTTACATTGAAGTCGATAGTACAGAAGAATATGAAGTTACCTGCTCTACATCTGCATTTCTGGGCACAAAGTAAGCGATGTTGTCAGTTATGTGCTTGGTCTTCTCAAATATCTCAAAGGTGAGAATGTGTTAAGGAGTCATGAAAAAAATCTCAGCATGCAACAGAGCTTCTTGTTTTGTTTTTTGCTGAATTCATCAACAGATTGGGTTGGAAAGCAGAGTCCCAATAAAAGTATGATTATCCCAAAATCTTCTACTTACTACATGTAGTAGTTTGCAATCTATAGGTTGGTTACTTTGAAACTTGCATCTACATTATTCTCATCTAACTTATGGTAACATCTATATTATGTCTGAAATAGAAAGTCATTTGCTATCATTGTCATTAATTTTGAAGTACAATAAATGTCTGATGTATCATCAAACAGATGAAACAGTGGGTAACAGCAGAGTGGTCGAATCGGAACCAAAAGGTGCCTTTTGCCTGACATGCCACCGATCTTGTGCCCTTGAAAAGGCACTTAACACGACTTTCCTCACTTAACTCAAGTGAAAATGAGTATTGTCTTGTCCTGTATTTATCCTCTGTGCTGGTGGTGGCATAAAATAAGTTGATATAACTTGAGTGTGCTGTACATGTCATCGTGTTTAGTCATGAAATGTAAATATATGAAGAATATAAAAAAAAAAAAGATGAAAAGGATATCCATCAGGAACCATCATAGTCTTGATGTCAAAGACGTCGGCGGTGAGGTAGTCTGGACCCCCCCAGGGTGGGCTCAGGAACACCACGTCAGCCTTCAGCCCCCTCGACAGCCGTAGGTAATCCCCCTGCAGGAACTCTATACGATCCGCCACGCCGTATATGGCAGCGTTGTGTCGGGCACACTCCAGCTTCACCGGGTCTATGTCGATAGCTATCACTGTGGAGAAACATGGACATGTACAGGTTATCATGAAAGTTCATCTGTGTTGTTAGTAATCATACTCAATTCATAGTAAAATGTTGAACTTAATTCCAACACAAGGATTACACAGAGATCAAATTTTAAATGGCCACTGTCGCCTTCATCAGGATAATTAATGACCAAACACTTCAAAACGTAATCTCGCGAGAGTTATGGTTACAGACGTGACCTTATTGAGAAACCTGCACATATGATCAGTATTGTGGAGGACAAAATCTTTGTTACAACCGTTACGCCAAGTACTTCAGTGTAACAGACCTTGGCAATGTTGTGCATTGGGCATAGCAGAAAGCTCCAGACTTGTGGTTCTCATCATTGGTGTTTATGATTTTGAATGCTAACAGTCAGGTTCAAGAAATATTGAGACAAGCACTGCAATGTACATGTACTACCGTTAACACATTTAGCTCTCACCTCAACATATAAAGTAAAATATAGTATCCTCCACAAAATATTGTCCCTGGCCTACTGAATAACGATCCTTCCGTCAAAGCAAAAAAAGTCAAAGCACCAGAAGCTGCTGACCTCTCTCACACGTGAAGGCAAACTGTATGGCGTTGCCCCCCACCCCACAGAAGGCATCTACGATCAGGTCACAACGACACCTCTCAGCAATGTGGTGGGCAATCTTCTCAGGTGTCACAGAAAACCAGCCCTCTGAAACGCAGGATCACACAACAATTATACCACTACCTGGCAGTTTTACCTCTGTCTAAAACAGCCCTCTCAAATAAACATGATTATACAGTAACTGTTACTATATAGTGGAACACAAAAACTATAAAATCATTGAAAGTTAACCTTTTACACATTTGCTTTCC
This sequence comes from Branchiostoma belcheri, assembly GCF_001625305.1. Taxonomy (NCBI): domain Eukaryota; kingdom Metazoa; phylum Chordata; class Leptocardii; order Amphioxiformes; family Branchiostomatidae; genus Branchiostoma; species Branchiostoma belcheri. The sequence continues at coordinate 601,025 of NW_017804242.1, read as the reverse complement.
ACATTTTTTGACCAGACCAGATCAAATCACATTTTAAGCATACATGTAAGGACACAAATCTCTACCATGACTAAACTGGCGAGGTTCCTGCTGCATTGAGTCGCCCACACACCTTGTATAATATTATGTGTACATATTTGTAACACACTAAATTCACTAATGTTGTCTTTTACACCCACTAAATCAGTTATTTATGTTCCTTAGTGCCCTTACCTTCATTTCCCTTTGTTTTATTTGTACCGGTCACTTAACACATGTGCAGCTGCTAATAATCCAATTGTTGTTGGGCTAAGCAGTATGAAGGAAGAAGAAGAGATGATGAAAATTAAACTGTTCTCCAACTCAACAACAAAAACAACTCACCAGAAATTTCCGACTGAATCACTCAGTCTTCATCAGCTTTATGACCCACAAGCACATGACTTGTCCACAGCACTTGGGTAATAAGACTGATGAAGACTGGTGACTAAGAGTCATTTTCATTGTTGAGTTGGAGAATTATAGTTTAATTTTCGTCATGTATTTTACCAACTCAGATGACCTTCGAATTCCATGCTAATAAGGAGAAGAGATGCTATCATGAAAGTTCATCTGTGTTCACTTGGTAGTTACATGTTTAAAGTTAAAACTTCTGGTCCAACACAAAAAATTCTCTCACCTAGAGCTTTCGACCAGTCACTCTGGTCTTCCTCAATAGACTGACCCAGTGTTGATGTCAGACTTCAAAGAAGCCACGTGACAAGCTTCAATGGGTCAGCCTACTGAGAGGAAGACCAGAGTGACTGGTCGAAAGCTCTAGGTGAGAGAATTTTTTGTGTTGGAACAAAAGTTTTAACTTTAAACAAGAAGAAGAGATGCCTGTACCTCTGTCCATCTTGATGCCGTGGTCAAACTTGGAGAAGAGCCTGTATCTCTGGGCCCAGTACTTCATCATCTCAGGATCATCTTTAACATCTGGGGGCATGGGCAGCGGAGGAGTCATCGGTCTTCTTCTTCTCTTCTTTCTCCGTTTCTTTAGTGGACCTGCAGTAGTGGTAGAAACACTTTTTTTCAGTGCTCTGCAATATTGCAGAATGTCACTGTTGTTCTGCAATATATTTGAATATACTTTCTGCAAATATACATGCACTTTTATGCCCTGACTCAAACCAATACAAAAGTGCATGTTGGCAAACATTTTACATGCAATTAACATGACTGTATTCTTTTATACATGACTGTATTCTTTTACAAAAATACAAGCATAACTAGTATGTCTTTAAGTCAGCAGTAAGCACAAATCTCCTAAACTAATTATACAGACACCATTGAACTCCTATCCTGATTTTGCAGGTTGCTTAATTTTTCTTCTGCAACATTGAAAAATTCTCTGCGAAATGCAGACTGCAGATGGGTATTTCTGACACTGACCTAGATTTGAATCTGTGGTACCTTCTGCTGGAGCGTCTATTGGGAGTGTTGAACAGTCTCTACTGAGAGTGCACAGTGGACTGTCTGTTTCCACTGCTTCCGGTCTGGGTACATGAGGCATTGCTTGGCAGGAGAAAGTGTCAGTTTCTTCTGAAGAATCACTCTCACTTTCTGTCTCTTCACCTTCACTTTCATCTTTCTTGGCTTGCACATTTAAGGATGACGCTGTCTCCTTGCTGATACTGTCTTCACTCTCGCTGTCACTCGAATCTGAGGAGCTTGAATCTGTCCTGAGTGTACCTTATATATGGCAAGAAATTGGACATGAAAAACTATGGAAAAACAATGAATTCTCATGGGTGCAATAATATTTAATATCAGAGTGAGTAATCAAATCTGGTTACTTTACGTAACTGCTTTGTAAGATTTGGTTAAGATTCTAAAATGTGCTGTGTTTTTCTATGTCCTATATTTGGCCACAACTGGTGTACCTGGCATCAGATGTCTGCTTTCCTTCTCTCCTGACTGTCCTGAGAAATGTTTGTCACCCTCCCCTGCCTGAGATGTGGACGGTTGTTGGACATCTAAGTTCTGAGAGGGGCCCTCGAGATTTCTCCCAGCTGTTGTTTCTAGATATAACACAGAACAGAACATTTTAGGCATACATAGACATGTTTACATAGATACTGATTAAAAAAAAACAATTCTAAATTATCACCCCACGCACCACGCACGTTAAAGAACCCACCGCACTTGTCGAAAAAGAGTAGGGGTCCTTCCCGGTTTGAGTGGTCCCAGTCTGGTCTTACACAGCTTGTCATGTACGAAACTGGAGTGTTACGCCCAAGATGGTTTACCAGTTATTCGAAACAAACAAACAAAGACACCTTTAGTGACAGCCTGTAGGAAGTCTCGGACCCTCCCCACCACAGGACTCATCTCACAGAAGCTCACCTCACCGTCTGCATCAAACCTGGACAGAAAGATGGATCATAAGCAACATTCATGTGAGGTATACATTATAACATATCATTGCTTATTCAATATGCACATTGTTGACAAAACTCTCACACAGACATAATGACATCATAAACACATATTAATTACATCACTAAATACACTTCAGATACAGGACACACACACTGCCACAACACATAATACAAAATCTTGGATACCAAACAGGATTACTTCTAGAGAGGCATAAAAGAGGCCATATACATCAGGGCACTTCAACCATTGCTCAACCGGGACGGGGGGCGATATCGACTTCAGACAACCTTTGACCCTTTGCTGACGTCACACGTGGGAAAAATCACATGTCCACAGCATTTGGATCAGATAGCTGAGGAAGACTGAGTGATTTGTGGAAAACTCCGGTGAGTGAAATTTATGAGTTGGAGAACAGTTTAAATTTTTCATAATGTAATTTACCAACTCAGATGAACTTTCACGACATTGAATACAACTGACAGTCAACACCTTCAAGTCACCCCAACCCTCCCAGATGTAGTTGGGATACACTAGTGTGGCCACTCTCCATTGCACCAAATGTCATACATGTGCATGTATAAAAGGACTAGCACTGTCTGATACATGTGTTCTAATAATCATTTCAATCTTAACGTAATGAGATCAGTTCTCACAAATTTACCAGTCTCTTACTTCTGAAAATAGTTTCATCAGGTTGGTAGAGTTTACAAATGTACGCTATAAAGGTTTTCTTTAACACAACCAATCTTGTCTTACCTTGCTTACGTATCTGTGTCTATCAGACACCTTCCTTCATCAGAGCTTATGACTGGAGTTCTGCTTCTCGCCGCTATATGTAGCCGTCAGAAACTCTGAGGAAGGTGTCTGATAGACACTGAAATGTAAGCAAGGTAAGACAAGATTGGTTGTGTTAAAAAAAAATCCCTATAGCGTACCAATCTCTTGAAAACACGTGACCCACCTGATGTGTGTGCGACTCGGTGTGTGGACGCTCAGCACCTTCGTACGCTTCCGGACTTTTCTCTGGTGGAAGTTGACGTGACCGTGAGAGAACCTCGGCAAGTCTTTAAACCTGGTCAGGAGACACACAAAAAAGGTATTAGTAGCAGCACATTCTTTAAGTGTTACTAACTTAAAGGCATAAACTGTCTTGTCGTATTTGATATTAACCACATTTGGCCCATCAAAAAAAATGTTGTGTTTCCTGTTCCCCGACCAACCCTAGATAAACCTGACGACCCTAGTCTTTTTTTTGTGTGGACCCCTGCAAGGGACATTAATTTTTCGAGCTGATCAACCTTTTCTAGCTCCATGATCTGACACCTGAGTGATGAAACATTGTACAATCGGTTTTCAACATTGACATTAAAAACGAAAGTATCCTCATGCAAGTTTTACTTTGTTAAACTGTATTAAATTTTGGATAACTAGAGATTGCCAAAGTTTAATAAAAAAGAAACAAAAAAATCACTACCTACCAACCCTAATTTTTTTCAAGACTGAAACAGAAAAGACAACATTTTTGCCTAGGCCTTTCCTACTCATTGCCACATCTACAAGACCTAACTTTTACCTTGCTGCAGGCGGCCGGGCGAATTTTAGGCCGATGACATCAAAGGCTGACTCCATCCTGGCAGCCGGGTCAGAGGTCATCTGGTCTTGTTCTGAGGTCGGGTCAGTCGCCTCTCCCTCTTCCCGTTCCTCCTCTGCCTGTGATGCTGGTGTTTCCTCTTCATCCAGCTCATGGCTAGAAATGTAAACAAAATCAAGATACTCAACAAGATACAAGTATCAAATTTATGTTTACCGAAGGAAAACATTGTTTTTGCTCTGGTTCTTCTTCCTCTTCTTCTTCTCTAAACAAATTAAGTCAATAACCTGAACCATAGGTCTATCACCATGGTAACTAGTGTTTGGTTACATCATGTTGCAATTTTATAGCAGGAGGGATTTAGACTGGGTATTAGAATGTGTTTGAGTAAGAATTAACAGAGCAGACCATATGCAAAGTCAAACATTTGCGTTACCTAGTCTAGTAACTATTAATTTTGTATTTGTTGCCAACATACCAACCGTTACAGGTTAAATTCAATTTTAGAATTTATTTCTGTTCAATACCTCCTTTTCATCTTGACTCGTCTCTCTTCTGGAGGGTCCTCATCATCATCTGTGTTACCATGGTGACTGCCACCTGGTGTGACAGAGTTGACTGTTGTCCTGTGGTTTGATGTAGGCTGGACATCTGTGAAACACAGAAATCACATTTGATCATTGTTAACCCTTGCCCTATGGAGCCCATATATTTGTGGGTTGCACATACAGTACCATCTATATAGTTCCCTGTATATGTATGACTTGGGGGTATGTATGATTTGCAGCAAAACGCAATGAATGCGGAAGTACCTACATACAAGTAACCGCAGGGCAAAAAAAGTCAAGGGTCTATGACCCGATTAAGACATCAAATTATTTGAAAATAGTGTGTAAAAAATGCCAGCAAGACAAGGGTTAAGTTATGAAATCATAAGCATTTTAAAGGGGACTAAATGCTTGTAATGTTATAAACAATAAATAGTGTGACATTTGAGATGTTATTTATCATTACCTGATTCTGGTCCAGTTTTAGTCGATTCTTGTTTCCTTTTTTCTCCCGTTTGGCCATCACTGGGCTCTGCACACTCTGTCTGGGGAGAAGTGACAGTCTCCTTTATCGATATCCTTTCCCATCGGTCAGATTTTTCAAAGTTCTTTTCAATGCAGTTCTCTGATTGGCTACTGACCTGTTCCTTTGATTGGTCAGGTATGTCGGGCACAGATTCTGATTGGTTACTGACCTGTTCCTTTGATTGGTCAGGTATGTCAAGCACAGATTCTGATTGGCTACTGACCTGTTCCTTTGATTGGTCAGGTATGTCAAGCACAGATTCTGATTGGCTGATTTCTCTGGTTCCCTTGCATAACAACACATCACCCTCTTTTTGACTTGAGGACTTTGATTCTGATGATGGATTGTAATATTGATCAGTGGTGATATTTCCCAACGTGGAGACTTCTTGACTATGAACTTCTGGTCCAAGATTGCTTCCCTGTGATTGGTCCACTCCTGTTTGATCCCACCAATCAGAAGGCTGCTCCTTCCCTGTCCAGTGCAGGAACTGCTGATATGTTTGGTAGTAAACCCCCCACCAGTGCTCCTCCCACAGTCTTTGGTCCTCCGATACAGCCTCCGTATCCCCTGTTTCTCCTACTGCTATTGGATGCACCAAGTCAGCACTACTACTTGTAGGCAGGGCCACTGATTTTTGCTGAAGTGTTATATTGCCACTGTTGCTATCACCATTTGACTGACAATGTCCAGTAGTTGGTACCGTGCTTGCTACGTGATGACCATTACAATGTTCTTGGGCAGTGCTGTTTTGTGAGGACGTAATCTCACCATTCTGCTGAGAGAAATCTGTTTTACTCTTTTCGGTAAACTCTGTTTCCCCTCTATCTGTCTCTAGATCTGTTGCTTGGCAACTAGTACTAGTCTCTCCAGGATTGCCTTGGTGACCATTGCCACCGTGGTTACCTGCGTATTCTGGATACCTCTCAGACCAACTCTGCCACACAAGGTATTCCCCATAACTTGTCCAATAGTCTTCCCACTGCAGCTGTAGGTCAGCACAGGAGTTCTCCCTGGCTGCCACGACTTCAGAAGTCGGAACTTCTCCCCCAGACAACTGCAACTCATCGTTGTAGATATTTTCATCCTTCGTAGCGACGTGGTTGGCATCAGCATACTCATAGCTGTTGTGGTATTTGTGGTTCCTTTTACTTTTTGAATGGCTTGATCTTTCCCACCTGCTCTTGTTGCCATAGTGCTTGTTTGTCATCTAAAATGGGATGTAAAAGTATTAATAAAACAATATTACAACAGCAATAGCATGTCTACAGGCATTATATTTCCTCTAAAACAAGCTGATGAGAGAATATTCTGCTGGTGATTTTCATACTCTTAGACATAGCTTAAGACATAGCATAGCTTTAGACATAGCTTTTTTTTTTATTATGTGCATTTTGAAGTTATTTTGTACTGTTTCTGTGTTCTTATATACTTTTAATTTGTAATTAGCCTTCAGGCAGGAATTTGCAATAAACTTATCATTTAATAAGTTACCGGTACAGGTAATATTCTCCCACCTTTTGTGTGCTTGTTCCGTCCCCATGAAAGCAGGTGGGCAGTCCCATGGCCAGCATCATGGCCGTCTCCTCATCAGCAGCATCAGGACCAGTCTCCTCCTCACTCTCTCCTCTCTCTCCTCTCTCCACACTAACAGGGTTCTCTAAGGATGCTGCAGCATCTCGTCTGTAAATTGATTTGTCTTCTTTTGTCTCTGACTGAATTGGAATCGTGTCATTAAAACTTTGCTGCCTACTATTTCCTACGTCACACGCCCCTCTACTGTCAGTAGAGCACCTCACAGTGTCAGTTTCTTTACCATTATTGTTCTGAGAAGAATTTATTCTGTTGATGTTAGGATCTGTACAACATCTTGATCCGCAGACTTCGCTACTGGTGCAGCCGGCAACATGTCTGTCATGATCTTCTTTACAACCGTGAAAAATATGTGAGACTTCTTCACTTTCTTCTTCACAGTAGTTGTTCTCACTATCAGTCCTTTCGCCACTTTCATCTTCACTGTCAGTTTCACTGGAGCTTTCATCTGGTTTGCCTTCAAGGCCCAACTTGTACTGCCAGAAATCACTAAAAAAAACAGATCGCATCAAGTATTAAATCCTTTGGTAAAGGTTAGACATCCAGGTAATAAGATAAGCCAAAAAAACAGTTACTAGTACTCAAGCAACTGGATATGATTTACAATTTAGAAACCATCAGACATTTCAGGTAGCATCCGCTACCTTTCGTCAGTGAGACAGTGACACTAGAGACTTGCAGGGAAAATGCAGGTTTATAAGCACCAACTATTGATTGATATGCAAATAGGTGAAGACTGTAAAGTTCAAACTTACTTGAGAAACACCCGGGTACAGCAGCAGGTCACGGCCTCTGACCTCTGACCTCCATCCAGGTACATCTTGACGTCTGCTACACGGTTCCACTGGAAGTTGAACGGCTTCATGCCCCGGTCTGAGCCAACAGGTTTATACAGGAAATACAGTAAACACCATGTCCCACGATATATACATCATATAATGTTAATGTTATATGATGTATGATGTGTTACATATAACGTTAATGTTATATAACGCCTATAACATTTTAATCAGGAATGCTATGCTAGTATCTTTAAACCTCTAACAGTTGATGTTGTTGTTGTTGTCCTTGTTTAACGTCTAATATATATACCTTGAGAATACCAACGTGGTCTCTTAGAGCTGGTTTACACTTCGTTCTGAAAGTTCAGAGTCAATTGTATCTCTTTCTTAGGTACACAAGTGTACACTTGGTGATATCAGTTGAAGCACTTTCATGACTTATGTACATTTAACCTTACCTAGTAGTACCCCAGTTATATCTCGTTCTGAAAAGTCACTTGCTTCCTTGCCTACTTCTAGTCTGAGATACCGGGGGACTTATATCTTTATAATTGTAATCAGTATTTATATAAGATAAGACTAGTACATGTAGTAGTAGTTTCTAAACTCTACTGGCGGACGTCGGACGCAGTGTGCCCCCCTCCCCACCACTTGCACAGCACAGCATGTGATCATCGGCCTAAACACCTCCAGTCAAGTAATATTTTCACGTTTTCCGATCACGTATAAGTAGTACACTCTACTCACCTTGCTGATGTTTAAGAAAATAGCGGAACAGCGAAGCCCTGGAGACAAAAAATCACCAGCAGACCTCCAGGGAGCACACGTCTTGGAAGAGACGACTTTTTCATAGCGAGGAGTTGTTCGATTAATGACAGATAATAAAAAGAATAACCACGCAAATTATATCTTTATATAAACCTTCGACATATACTTGTATTGTTTTAAAGTTATAAGATGCTAAACTAGCCGAATCATGTAAATTATATTAAAGCTTCTTCAAAAAACTGAACATAGGTATAATGGTTTGGTCTGACTAACCTTTGACCTTTTATTTACAATAGCCGGAAGTCAGTGGTAGGTGTGTTTTGTTTTGATGGGGTATTCTCATTCTCACCTGCCGTACCGTTATACCTGTCCTGTCACCTGGGGCGCAGGAGTCCTTTACTCATGGCCGCCGAACAGGTAAAGACAGTTTTGATACACTCTGACTAAAGTATGAAAATTTGACTTTAGTGTGTAACGTTAATGGTGATAGAAATAAACTCAAATTATACTGACAATAGACTCAAACATACACACATACACACACACACACACACAGTCAGACAAAATAACTACATGTAGGTAAACGAACCCTACCTTAGTTCAGGTTCAATCTGTATCTTCTTTCGTTTGAAATGTACATGTGTGTGTGTATATGTGTGTGTGTCTGTATGTTTGTGTGTGTGTATGCATGTGTGTGTGTGTGTATGTGTGTATGCGTATGTGTGCGTGTGCATTTGTGTGTGTCTGTGTTTCTGCATACTTGTGGTCAGCATAACTTAAGGAGGCCTTAATATAATGGATTAAGGTGATATTTGGTATTGCAAACCACAAAAAATCGTTTACAACATGAAAATACATACTTCTTTTAGAATTATACTAAGTAATAAATATCAATACAACTTACTTTAAGGTCAAGTGTAGTTCTTTCAGGTTGCATGGACCGTACATGTAATGTATTGGTTTGAGCAACATGTATGTAAGATGCTTTACTCCTCACCAGAATAGTACAGTTGTGGTGACCTGAGAATACAAACTGTCAGTCAGAACCAGGTCAACCCTGTAACCTGACCTGTGAAACCAGAAGTGTCCTGAGCCACAGTCACATGCCACTGTGAGGGCAAAGTGTCACGCCCAGGCCTGTTTCATACGCTACAAAAATAATGTCTAGTATTTGAGCTATGCAGACACGGAGTATGCTGGCTATTCAGTGCACCGTGTGGTACAAGTGGTGAAAGGGGAGATATTTTCTGTGTTTGGAATATCAACATGCTCCACCATGTCCTCCTTGCCAAAACGTTTGGTCGGGCAGTTCGTCAGAAAATCTGCAAATGAGGAGCAGAATGTGGAGTCAGCATCTACAGTGAGTGTTATTTTTGAAGGACAATTTAACTCCTATGTTTTTGTCTGTAACTCATGGCAGTTTAAACAGCGTACAACATGGAATTAAATCTTTACTTTAGACAACAGGCACGTGATATTTGGTCCCTTTCTTAGTACTGTAGCTGCTGATGTGTTGGTGTTTGTTGCTGGAAAGTCTTGTACTTTGTATTTAACAGTTTCTAAAAGCATAGGTAAGGTTTACTCTCCAAGCAGAAGTTTGGACTTTGGCTTATTTTGGGCACATTTTTATGCTCATTTCGTCCGGCTTTCTTTTTTGTACTGGGCTGGCATTAAAAAGATACCAGTAAAAAGAAAGCCAGATAAAAAGCCTACAACATGCCAAAAATAAGCCAAACCCCAAAATCATACTTTGTCAGGTATCTTGATATTCCTGTTTGGATGCAAGTGGTGCTGTTGTTAGCCTGGTTACCAAACCTATTATAGCTCCCGGGTCCTACATCCTCTCCGCAAAAATGCTATTTGCGGAGAGGATGTAGGACTCGGGAGCTATAATAGGTTTGGTAACCAGGCTAGCTGTTGTTGCAGACAGTGCCATTGCATCTTCTTACTTCCCCTACCTCACTCTCTTATGCAACTCGGTATATTTTGTCTCCCACCAGTTTTACTTCCCCTCTCTCGCTTTCTTATGCAACTCTTCATATTTTGTCTCCCACCTCAGTTCCCAAAGGTCATCGACCTGAACGTTGGCGGCGTCCACTTCACCACGTCGCTCTCCACCCTGCGTAAGTACGAGGACTCTATGCTGGCCGCCATGTTCAGCGGGCGCCACAACGTCGTCAAAGATGCTTCAGGTTCGTGAATACATGTAGTTTCATCAGGTTGGTAAGTCACTGAGTAAAGAGACTCTTTTTACACAACCAAGTCTTTTATTCAGCCGACGTTTCAGTGACTGCCCGTTACCTTCCTCAGGGACATGCATAATTATGTATAGATATGGAATGCATCTATAGCAGTGAACACTGAAAGCTGTGCTGCAGTGTAATGTGAATGAGTCAGAATTGCCCTGAGGAAGTTGACAGATGGTCACCAAAACGTCGGCTGAATAGTAGACTTGGTTGAGTAAAAAGAGTCTCTTTACTCCCGCTTCAGGTTGTTACTTCATCGACAGCGACGGAACCTACTTCGGCCACGTCCTTAACTTCTTAAGACGAGGCCAACTCCCGCCTTTGGACGTCTCAAAGCAGGTGTATCTCGAGGCGCAGTACTTCGGGATCGAACCGCTCGCGAGCAAACTACGGGAGACGCCGCCGATCATAGGGGAAAGTCGCAGGCAGCATTTTCTCGGGCAGTTTCCGAACTACTTCCAGACTGTTGAAACACTGATCCGACTTGCCAAGGAGACAGAACACCCGCTCAAGTCTTCCACAGTGTTGATCTGCTTGTACAGAAAGGAACTCGTCGGATACTCGAGACCGCACAAACAAGCAAGGTACTTAAAAATGTCGTCCGAAGACTTGGAGAAGGGAAGGAAGTTATTTAATGTGGATATTCACGTAGCAACACACGACTGTAAAGAAGGGCACGCCGGGGTAAACCTTGGACCGTGGGAGGTCGAAGTTGAGGAAAAAGAAGTGTTTAAGGTGATGCTTCAGGACCTGAGAAAAAGGGGATATTCGGTGAGAGAGAGCAGCGAGGCAAAACTGGAGGTGGGGAAGTGCCAGTGGTCGCACGAGTTTGGGCAGATGGCAAAAGTGTCGTGTGGAAAACACCTTTACGGGGTGGTTTTTGAATGGTGGTGAGATGTCTTAAATTAATATTATGAATACTAGTAAGGCCATGTTGATTTGATTATATGGATGACATCCTCTGGGAACCCCAAAACTGATGCGTGCGTGCGAATAAAAAAAAAGTTTTGCAAAAAAAAAAAGTTGCTTTCACTATGAAATCTACGTGGTCATGAAGGTTGAACAAATGACACAGAATATGTTATGGCGAACAATCTACTCTTCGAATTCATTTCTTTACATTTTTGTCTTTTTTCCTTTGATTTTGGCATTCTACGACATTGGTATCGTTTCTAAATGTTTTCCTTGCAACTTATGGTATATTTTTGCTCATTTAGCAACTGTTTTGCACGATTTACAGTTTGGTTGAAAACTTTTCTTTTTTTGAAACGGCCAAAAATTCATGCGCGCGCGGATGTCATCCATATAATCAAATCAACATGGCCTAAATACAAGTCCACGTGCAAGAAAATTTTGATACCAACTACATTTGTACTTATCTATGTAACTTAAATTGTGGATTATGTGGAATAAAAAAAATGGTACTGTAACACTGAATGTGCTAAAGGAGCCGATTTACATCATGGCCCATCAACCCTTTCTGAACCGTGACAGTAGTAGATTCCGTCTTCCCGCCACTTTTGATGCACTCCTGACGTCATCACACTTCCAACTTCCGGAGAGTCAGCAATTGCATCCTACATCTGACAAAGGTTTACGGGATCAACCGAAAATTTATGGTTTCTTCCTTGTGTTGGTACAAGTTTGAACTTTTTAACTACAAGAATTGGTTCCTGTAAAATTGCCCCACAGATTCACGCCACATAGACCAAGAGGATAATTGCAATGATTTCATCATCATTTCATAAGGCTCTATATAGCATGTGTTCTGTCATATCTAACAAATAATGTATTGTAAGTATACCTTAATGCCCAATGAAAATGAAAATTCTGATTCATACAACTGCCAGGCCTATGTCTTGTCTATATCTCATCTTCGACCGACTAAGACATCAGTTCTGTTTATACTACTATGGAGAATCTACTCGTAGATTTCCTTAACAATCTTCCTGAAGTAATCCTCTCCATAACGAAACACTCGGTAGGGATTAAGGTTGCCATAGCCCATAGTTTCGTCGTGCCGACCCGGCATGGATGCCATCTTGCGGAGGACCTCACGCATTACAGTCGTGTTAGATACCTTTTGGCGTAGGTCGTCACCACCTGGTCATAAACATAAATATAAATATAAGAGCTTTTAAGCATCAGGGTTTTTACCTAGAAACAGACATGCCTTACACTTTCTCAGTTTGGTACTGGAATAAAGCAGAATGGAAGTTGAGGAGATGGATTTGAAACAGGTTTAATTTAAGCGTGGAGTTAAAAAATCACATTTTACCCCCATGACTTCAGTGACGGCTTACCGATGTGATGGGCCGCCTTCAGTACGATCGCTGCAATGCCAGCCACAAAAGGTGTTGCCACAGATGTTCCTGACATGGGAACCGCAGCGTCTTCATAGGCGGAGGATGCTCCCCAGACGTCCTCACCTGTTAAGGTAGAAATTTTGATGTGTCAAGTTGGCAGGAGTGGGTTGGTGGGAGCACTTGGACAGTAACCTGTCGTGGGTAGCTTGGCACATCCTTTTTCTATCCCCCTTCCTTTGTCTATGTCTCAGTCACGCCGAAAGGTTAAAAAAGAAGAAAAAAAGAAAATAGTTAAAAAAACCTCCTGTCTCTCTTGTCTAGTTTTCACTTTTTCATTTAGTTATACCCCATATTTACATATTAAAAACGGGAAATCGGACATTGCATTTAGACATATCTATATCGAAATTACCGGTTGACATAACACAAATGCCATATTTTCAAGACAACCTCTCAAAAAGAATAGCTGGGTGCCCGAACATCTTAACTGGTTTTGGCAGGGCGATACAATACTTGACAGTTGAGTTGATATGTTCGAGACACTGCATCACTTATGGGTAAGCGTTTCATGTAAGCTCTTAAGCTCTCATTTCCAAACAGAATGCACTGTTCCCAAACAGCTGACAGGTAAGAGACGGGCAAACTGTTCTTAGAGGGGCCAAGCTAGATTTTCTGAGTAATACCCCCCCACACACACACACACACATACACATATACACACCACGTATCTAATCTCGCTATGATTGTTAACTATAGTTTGTGGTCACAATTATTACCAGGCGCCATAAAGTCAATCTCCCGGCCGGTCGGTGATGACGCAGACGGTTGTCCGTTCGAGTTGTGGCTGCCAACACAGATGACGTCGCCAAAACGGGCCGGAAATGCGATGTTGGTCTGCTGCCTGCGGCCATCGTTACTGGCGGCACAGATGATGATCTTACCTGCAATATGGTAATAAATAAAAGATGCAGCCAATCATAGCTTCCAATACTAATGTTACATTGCCCGATTCTAAAACCAGACATATTAAATATTTTCCTTTCATGCCCTACTCAGATATCAGTGTACGTTAAAAAACTCATATCTAAATCACCACGAAAGAGACACCATATTGTAAATACATGTAACTGACATATCTCTTGATTTACAGAATTGTAATAATATTCTCCTCAAGAAAACATTCAATAGATTAACTTTAATGTATAGCTAGTATCATTATGGATTAGCTTTAGATCTGTTAGAATAATAATAGTTTTATTTCAAATTCATGCCCGAGGGCTAATTGCATGAACAGAAGAAAAGAATATATTATATAAATATTCTGTTAGAATGATATTTTAGTATAGTTCATGTATCTACCCTTGTTGCTTCTTCTTTGCCATACATATACATTGTACTAGTTACAGTATTTGAGCAAAGAAGTTGATTTGATTTTGAAACAAAATATGGAGAAAACATTAGTTAAAATGCGATGTGAGACTGATGTCCTTTCTCAAGCTGATCGCCTCTTGGCGACTTCTTAAGGGGTTGTACGATGTAAGAGCTTCTGAATACACTTTGGGTGATCCCAAGACTAAAGATAAAATACCTTTAATGTTAGCTTCAGAGATGACATTCCGTAAGTCCGCATGGTAGGTGGGGAAACCTAAAGACAAAAAAATGATGTCCACTTTTTTGTCCGTCCCGTCCAGGTCCAGAATCCATCTGAGCCCGTTGGCCACCCATTCGGGCTTTACGGTGCCGTCATTGTCGGGTGCCACTACTTTGCCGAGGACGATCTTTGCAAACGGTGCAACTCCCGTCAGCCATCGGTCTTGAGCAAAAGGCTGTCTGTTATCGGGTGGTCCGCAGCTGAGATAGGTACAATTCAGTCAGAGTCGAACTTGAGCACAATATGAAGACCTTTTTCAAAACAGGCAATTCACAAGATAATACTTCTATTAGTCCACAGAAAGTATATGACCATAAAGTGTACTTGCCGTAAGCCTATGTGCCATACCTATATAGTATCTAGCCTTTTTACAAAATTTGTGGTATATGAGGTTATATTTTAAAGATATCAAAAACAATTACATTTACCTGGCTTTGAATCGCTCTCCAGCTGCTATGGATACACAGAACGTGCCGTGTCCATTACGATCAGCGTACAGATCACTTTCTCCACAATCCATTGGTTCCTCCCCACCCGTTGGCGTTGGAATAAAATTTTTAAGGGCCAGGATACGACCAGTAGGACCAAACGCCTGGTGGTTACCCATTAAACCTGTTGTGGAATAAAAATATAGCGAGAGTAAATGTTTAAAAATAATTATCTGATCAAGGACATTATAAACAATCTTATGATGGCCGTTGACCGTACTCCAAAGAAACGAAGCATAAATACATACCTTCACACAGTAAAATGAAAATAGAGCAAATTGAGCCATTTATTTGAATGTACCTGAATCTAATACGCCGATGACAATATTAGGTTCCGTTGATCTTGGATCCTCTTGACTTCTTTGAGTCTTTATTTCATTAATAGATTTAAGTGTCTCCTCTACGTGAAGAAACTTGTATGCGTGGTCTTGGAAAAACAAGTTTGTTGACGCGGTGGTGTCAGAGAACAGTGATGTCACGCCGACATCATGGCTTGCATAACCGCCTTGAAAATGCATTAGTGCGATTGGTTTTCCCGACTTCGCGCGTAGAGCTTGACTTGCCACCTTCTCATCCATGACATGCATGTACCTCCGATGATTTTTGATTGCGAACTCCCACACCGGAGGCAAGAAAATGGTTACATTTTTGCTCAACTCTGGAAACAAATCTTCCATCTTGATGCCTTCTTTGCATTCTGCATTTGGGAAGTAGACTTTGACGTTACCATGTACGCCATTGATCAGAGCGTCGGTGAGATACTTTACATCATTGGCGCAACGGGCATAGGGAGCGTAGACGTTTTCTACAGTCGCGAGTTTAGTCATTTGGCTGGCAAGATCAGTGTACGTCTTCCCGTCCTCCTCTATGCCACAACGCGACTCGCTGTATTCGTCTATCAAAGTAACCTTTTCTCCCGGTAGATAGAAATGTCGGATCCTTTCGACGCCATCCTGTTCAACTTTGGCCAGGAGGGGGTCAAAGTTAACGCTTGTAACGTCACGGTACAGGTACTTCGTGTCGATTGAGACGGTGTCCATGATAGGTTCGAACGTGAAATGATCAAGATGTTTCTCAAGATCAATGTCAAGGTCATTTATGTTGTAGGTATCAATGGAGAATCTAGAACCGGACGCCATCTGGGGATGAAAAGGTTAAAATCTGTGAAAACGTTCCAATACAAAAGACGCCCTCATGGTCAAATGGCATTCCCTCACGCAGCTATAACTAAAGACATTATGCCTCAGGTTTCTTTCCTTAAAGCATTTGTTTGTTTGTTTGTCCTAGCATGATTAAATCGCTTTATGTTTGCCGCCCGCCCAACATTCAGCCCCCCCCCCCCTTTCATGGTTGCCGTCCGCCCAACATTCAGCCCCCCCCCCCCGAAAAGGTAGGGAGGGGCCACTACGGCAAAGTTTGCGTTACACTTGGTTACACAGTCTATTCTTGTCCCATGTAGAACAATTTTCGCTCCCCCCCCTCCCAGCCACCTGTTCAGACCGTAGCCCGTAGATCAGGTTACAAATATTTTTTAAAAAAGGGCCAATCTCACCTTCTCGCCGGCGATGAATAACTCTTTATAAGTGTAAATGTCTAACAGGTACCTCTAGACACGCCAGAGACTGGATTTCTTACTGCTGTGAGGTACAGACTACCGACTCGGAGGACCGTTTTAGACAACAGCCAGTCTCTCTTGCCCCGCCCTGCGTAAATGTACACTATAGGGCCATGTAACAAAGCTCAGTTTCGGTGGTGTTGCGCAACATGACAACCAAAGGTCATGGTTCAAAGCAACGTGTAACATATATATCTGTGTGGTACCTGGCAAAAGCAGCATCAATTGTTCGGTGTGAACGCGACTGCATGGTAAACAACATGGTAACTCAAGCACTACAGCTACTAGTCTACAGCGACTGTTGTTTGGTATGTACTGTCCGAACTGAAGGTAGGAGCTTTTCTGAAAGACACCCATATACCAGACCAGTATACTTCAGTCTACTCGGATTGGCAAGAGGTCGTAGACGAGCATTATTTCAAGAATCAGCCCACTGAAGAGTTCCGGAACACTGACAAACCAACGCAGAAACCGAGAAGAAACCATGAACCTGCTAAGAGGCGTGTGGGGGGCTGTGACCAGGACCTTATTTGGGCAAGAGGAAGCCCCGGAGAGAGACATTGAGTATTACCTCCGTCAACACGAGCACTCTCAAGTCAGGGAAGGTTCGTAATGGATTATGTGTCATACCATGGAGGTACCTCCATGGTCATACAAATACCCGAACACAGTACACTAAATAGTAAATCCTTGTCATAATGCTGTGTATTCTTACTCAGTTATACGGCCTAGTGCCGGTATCATAGTGCCTGTTGTTTCCAAATGTTTGCAGGTACCGGAACCCAAATCCCTTGCGGCAAAATGGCGGGCGTTTTCTTTTGTTACCAATTTCGATGATAGGTGACTTTGTATAAGATTACATCACTATAAACAAAACACTTAGCTCACACCAGTGTGCAAAGCTGCATGTGGATTTGTAGTATAGTTTCTAATTCTATGGACAAAATTGGGAGTCTTCTTACTCACCTTATTAGTTTTGCCATGGTAATTGTTCCCAAAGGGTTACAGCGCATGCAAAATATCCAAAAGTGAAAGTGGACCTACGTGGGTACAAAAACCTACATGTAATACGACCACATGTAGTACATGTATGTAGTATATTCGACAAAATAACAGAAATAAACGAAGACAACAGTATAACAAGTTCGTTAGTTTGTTCGTTCGTTCGTTTGTTTGCTTGTTGTGTTAAAGAGTTGCATGAGTCGTTAGGTCTAATTAATCACCGTGTTTGACTCTGCTGAACACAATGCAATGTACATTGTCCAGAACGGGTATCAAGGGTGGTTGAGCAGCCCCCAGAACCCATCAGACCAGCAGGTAAGCGGAATATTTTTCACAAATACAAATTGTATAATCCGTTACTACTACATGTATCCCTCAAAGACATTCCAAATGTATTATTGCTGTGTTTACTATAAATTTGAAAGAGTGGCCTGTACAGATGTATCGTTGTATGTGTTGCACTATTGTACGAAGCAATGCGATAGGAGAATATAATTGTATGTAAACAATGTAACTGTTCTATGACTATACAAACAGTGCTAGCAGCCACGAATGATTAATTGTTTTATAACAAACTCCTGCCCGTAACTGCAAGTACAAAAAGAACATTTGATAAAGAAATACTTATAGTAACAATATTCTATACCGAGGATGAACATTTATTAAACCATACTGGATTTAGATAACATAATTATAACTCTCCAAAATAGACCATGCGTCATAAATAAACGCACTTGATTGCTCAGAGTTTAGAAGCCGATGTCGGTAGAAACCAAGCATGCGGTGGTCTAGGCTGTGTTTACACAGGCTCTCGCGGCCAAGTTAATAACCGCTAGGTTAATGACCGCTAGGTAGGGGCGGTCGCCAGGATAATGGTGGTCAGGGTAAGAATATAATTGAATTTTCTTAAACTTTGTTTGGTAATAGGGTCTTTGCCCAAACCTACAGAGAAAGTGTGTGTGTCAGCTGGTGTGTTCGGCGGTTATACCGGCTATACAGATACAGAAAATGTCTCTTCTTTACAGAAAAAGTGTTTGGCCCACTCGTAACTAGTTGTCATGGCAACGACCATTTTCTACTGAATGGCGGATTTTCGCCTTTTGATTTAGCTTTGATACCACATCTTATGATAGCCGTTCTCCTTTGCAGACTTGTTCGAAGCCGTTGAATGTGGCGACGTAGAGGCCGTGAAGGAGCATCTGCGAACGACTGACATTCTTTTGAGAAGGAATAACAAAACACCGGTGGAGATTGCTCGTGATAAGTGGCATGGACGGGTTAGTTAATTCTACCATTGTTTACCATTATTCACAATTATTTGTAACATTAGAAACTGGGTCAGTGGTCTGGGATGAAAGTAATCCAAACGTCCCTGTGAATTACTTGATAGTTTGCCTGGGAGTCATGCATGAATGGTTAACCATATATGACCCACTAGTGTCCAGCTGCAGTGAAATCTAAAAATATACAGAAGCAGACAGTAGGGTCGGATTAGCACCTACGGGGGCAATATCCCAAATCTGTCCTTTGGAAAATGTTACAAATATTTGCAAATATTTCGAAATGTGAAAAAACAACTAGAGAGGTGAAATTCATTCTAAATAAAGAGATCCTTGTAAATTTACTTTAACAATATTTACAAGATCACAGGATGCCTGGGTCTGTTTGTGTCCTTTCGCTGACTTTTCTGAAAAAAACAAAAACAAATTAAATTGGTGCAGCATAATCAAAATCTAAATGTTAGCAAAGTCAAATAGAACCATCAGCACTGACGACAAACTCTTCTGAGTATTACCTTAACTCAAAATGCAAGGCGAAGATTTAATATTTACGTTTATGTATGAATCCAGGAATCTGGAATCTTCTATGACGTTTGGGTCCTCCTTATCCAAGAGTGTAATGGACAAGCAAGAAACGCAGCACAACGAGGGGACGAGTCTCGTCTTAGAGACCTCCATCAAAATGGTAGTAATCGATCACACTTCAGAATGTGAGGCGTGCCTGTGATCTGGTCCTTATTAATTAAACATGATCTTTGTATGCACCCTCATGCCCATGTTGGCTAAATGCAGCAAATATACTGTTAGTCTGTCTGTCTGTCTGTCTGTGAACAGCATAACTCAAGAAGCTTAATATGCATTGTCATGAAACTTGGTAGGTGGGTAGGTCTTGATGAGACCTAGAAATGATTCGATTCTGGGGCCCCTGGCGGCTTTTGTTGGTACTGCAGCAGAACTTTCGGTTTTTATATCTCACGATCTGGACATGCTAGGGTCACGAATTTTGGTTGGTAGATAGCTCTTGGGATAGGGAAGAAGTGATATGAGTTTGTTCTGGAACTGCAGGAGCATTTGTTGAAAAAAATTCGAAGGATGATAACTCAAGAACCGGTTGACGGATTGTCATGATTTTTGGTATGTGTGTGGCTGAAGTGATGCTTCTCAGGCAAATCAGGAGGTAATTTGCATAAATAATGAGGAAATTCTATAAATCTGCTTTGTTCGATAATAGGACTATGAAACACTTGTGACATGTAATTGAGAACGAAAAAAAATATGAGGATACAGATTATGTAAATGAAGACCTAATTTGCATAATTAATGGCAATTTTTTATAATTTCATAGTTGTAACTGCTGGGAATTTCATACTTGCCACATTTGGAAGTTAAGTGAAGGCGAACATCAATAAACATAATTTATTCAAATCATGATTTATGAGGAAGTGCTATAATAGCCTTTTTGTTAAGATAAGACTGTCATTGAATATGATCAACTGATATAATCCATGCAAATGAGGCTCTTATTTGCAAAATCAATGATTAAAATTTTATAATTCTTCAACCGCAAGGGTTAACATCATTCGGCGAAGGTATGAGATCGTGGAACTCTTGTTTCATATGAGACAGTCGTAGAAACGCAACTCTAAATATGTGTTACACTGCATCTATTTATTAATTTCGTTCTTAAGCACGTGCATTTTATATGTCGTATCGCAGCTTTCCTTTGGATTTCCCGGCATAACGTGAATTTCCTGTAAACTGCATGTCTCCTGCCTGGAACACCAGGACGCTAGAATACAGTTTCAGGGTGCTTTCAGGAGAAACAAACCTCTTTATCTACTGTGACAGGTGTTGACATACATCAGGGAGACGTGACCAGAGGCAACCTCGGTCTTCCCGAGCTCACGGCCCGAGAGCATGGCGATCACGTCGGGACGCTAAAGTACTTGATGGAAAATGAGCCCCAAAACAAAGAGGTGCTTGTCATACATCTTATGTATGTTTACCTTCTCAGAATGAAAAGATACTGTTTTTGCTCAGTTTCTTCTTCTTCTCCAAACAAATAAAATCAATGACTTGGACCAGATGTCTGTCACCATGGTAATTAGTGCTGTAACAGAGTTGGGTAACATTCAAGTTGTAGCAGGACAGAGTTGGAGGAGCTGCTCACCATATATGTGAATGCGTATAAGTAAGAATACGCAGAGCAGTAGTTTGGGGGGGGGGGTAGACCATGTAAAGGTAAACAGCATGCATTTGCTTTGCAAGTATTACTTTTCTAGTTTTATTCAATTCCCCTTTTCGATACGACTGCCTTGTTTCAAGTAACAATATACTTTGTCCATTTTGTGATAAAATGGAATAAAGTGACCAGTTGGGACTTTTGTTACATTGATTGCAATGACTGTAATCGTCAAGCCAGCCATGAGCAGAAGTGACCTTTGACAAGAAAAAGGAGATGGATTTCTTAAAAATATAGGTGGAAATGATCTATCATTAGTCAGTTTCTGATATGTCCAAACGGAATAGTCCATACTTCAGTTTTATCTTGAGCAGATACTGATTCAGAAGCACACCAATGCAGAGGGTAAAGATCTCCACGTTATAGCAATAGACGCTGGAAACAGCAAATGCGCAGAGTACCTGCATGGGTTACTGGGACATGAATTCTTGAGAGCTGCCAGGCGGGGAGATTTGCAGGAATACCAAAGGATTCGGTAAGTAAGAACCAGCATCATTAGCAAAGGCGTACTTCATTTTGTTAATTGTAACTGCATGGTTTATTGTTTAACTGTCACTCTTCATTGCGTTGCAAACTGCATGCATTTTGTTCTTGCCTTATAGGATGATTTGCTTGAAATCGAAAACATAGCATAATGCTTTGTAAGAACAGACTGAAGAAATCCATTGTCTGATATTGAACATTGCAACATCACTTGTGTCATATGATATAGTCACCCATTAGTTGCATGCATGCTATTTTATTAACTAGTGCAACATTGGACAGGAACTGCTAGATTGAATCGCTTGCAAAGGCAATTTGATACCCGTGCGTTTTACATGTAACATATCGTAATATAAAATCATATGTTCCCAATAATAGTGAAGGTAGGGAGTTTTCAATCTTTATATCTTTGTCCTTTTTTTCCCGGTTTCCAGGTCTCTCGGCATTTCACCTGAGTTCACAGACCAGAATGGGGACAACTGCCTGATCCATGCCACAAGAGCCATTTCACAACAGGTCACAGACCAAGAGGAGGAAAACTTTCCCACAAGGGAACGGAAGCTGAAAATGATCAGGCATATCGTTGAGACAGAGGTTTGAATTGAAAGGACTTACATGCATTTCATATATCTTTCCATATATACATATATCCATTCTAATCTAAATTAGTTTTCCATTTGATAGTTGCGTTTATTTTCCCTACATCAACATTCTTCTGTCATAACTGATTTAAGTTTAAGATTGCCTTGTGCTTTATTGAATTTAAATGGCATATACCTTGTATATGGATTTAAAAGTGTAGTCGCTCCCTTTGTTGTTATTTTACACCCAGAATGTCAACCTTACGCATAAAAACAAGAATAATCAAACAGCCATGGACGTTGCTGCATCTATTGACCCAAGGTACTACACTTCGTTGTATTGGACCTATAAAAGCTGACAATTTCGCTCATCTCGAAGTGTGTTATCAATTTATTAAAGAAACCCTAAAAATTGATACATAGAGTTTGTGTCGATAGAAGAAAATATACCACTTTCTGATGAAATGTAACAAAATGATAATATTTCAGCTCTTACTCCTTGTCTTGGATTAGCAATTTCAAGTAAATCCATGGAGTTTTTCATAGCACAATGTAATGGATTCATAGATTTGAAAATTAAAACGTTGTTCCCTTCCCAGTGAACCCGAGATTGAGAGGTACCTACACAACGCTTATGAGAACCAGAATCTGTGCAACACGATCAAGAACAAGGGAGCGGATCTGGACGTCGAGACACTGAGGAGGTGCTTTCTAAAGGAAGCTAACATTAACTATCAGGACCATGATGGTAACTATCCTTTTAATTAATAAGGAGTAGTGATGAACTGAAATATGTTCATATTAGCGTCACTACTGGAAAAATGAAAACTAACAGTGACAAATACAAATACAATGCTATGAGGTATTCATTTCTTGCACGCGTGCGTTATTACACCACATCAAATACTGACCGACCTTCTGCGGCTATAAGAGTTAAGTAGTTTTTCTTAAACAGAAAAGGCAAATGTGAGCTGTGCAAAGCGCTCGAAGCATTTAAGACAGGGTGAAGAATTCTTTTTGACTTAAGTAAAGAAATTCTGGTACGATCGGTTTAAGAGACCGTATATGAAACTATGTACGGTATCATTGCAAAGCTTGTAGTGCTGACGTTTTCCACCATACCACAGTTTTTTTTTAGCTATGCACACTCGATTAGTGAGGACGGTCTACATAGAACCAATGTATAGACTGCCAACATACGAAGGACCGAAAACCTGTTATGTGTTTCGTGATCTTTAAAAAATGATATTTGTTGGAATGTCCATCTGTGTTTATAGAAGAAACTGAAATGAATCCTAAACGAGTAACCTTCAACAGGAATAAGTAAAGACTTTCGAAGATGTTTAACTCAGAATTTTTGTGATTTGGTTTTCACAGGAAACAGTCCGCTGATCTTGGCGGTGCAACACAAGTGTTCGATGGAGGTCATTGACTTTCTAGTCAGCTCGTACAGCGTACGACTGGAACTTGTCATGGGGGCACTCAATGCTGCCGTTTTGTCGCGTGATCATGATGTCATCAAATGTCTTCTCAGCCATAGAGCACAACCTCCAAGTTACCTACAAACAATGATCCAGTTTGCGACAGGTATAACACGCTAAGGCGTTTCCGTCCACAATAAACTAAAATAATGTAACATATTCACATATTATGGATTGTACTATCAGAAAAAAGATTCGGTAGCATGGCGGTTAAGGTTGTTAATGAAAAAGGCTAAATGAGACAAATATCTGGAGAAAGTATACATGTAAGATCGAGAAACCCTTGTTCTTTATATTGCAGGAAACGGTAGGCCAGAAGTTGCTCGTCTCCTCCAAGACGAAATGAGCAACTACATTTGGACAGCGATAGATGAGAAGGATACTGAGAAGATTAATGAACTGAAGGAATTGGGTGCGGATCTCGATGTGATATACACCCCCACTGACCCTAATGAGAAAGACAAGGAGGGATGGCGTCCCCTGCACTGGGCTGTTGGATGCGGTACGTACAACGTCTGGTTCCATCCATTAGTCGCATATAAATCTGTAGGTAGTCTATATACCGCTGTAAAGATGTTGACATGTTTCAGTGCCATGGTAACCTTGTGGTTACGACTGTTTACTCAGAATGTAAAGATTGTGGGTTCGCATCCATAGAAGATCCCAATGCAGTGGCCTTGAGAAAGGCACTTGGCACTATTTGAATCTGTGGATCAAACCTATCATCATCACGGCCCTTCGCAGCTTAGTTTGTGCTTAACGTAGAATACTGGCGTGTTAAGCCTTGAGGTGGTTTACGGGTTATGTAATGAAAGAGACGTTCCCTTTTCTAGCAGTAACCTTCTCTAATCTAGCCTATCAATCTAGCTGTCAATCAGTTAAAATTAACCTGAAAGGTATCTACATATACAGGTGATGAAGAAATGATAAAGGTGTTGCATGAACTCGGATCAGACGTAGAAGGAAAAGACGCCCATGGAAACACCCCTCTTCACCTGGCCTGTGACAAAGGCTCCCTGAAAATCCTTACCTTGCTCCACAACATTGGTGCGAGTATCAACGTACAGAACAAGGATGGTGAGTCTTCGCGTATGACATCAGCCTTTACATGCCCATGCCACATTTTACAATTATAGTATAATTATACTATGTAATTATGTTTCCAATTGTTTCAAAAAGAGAGAAGAAAGGGCAACTAACAGTAGATGATAGGTAGTATATAGTATTGTTATAATGTATAAATTCCTAGCAGTTAGCATTAGAATACAGCGTACCAGTATGCAATACTCATGTTTTGCATACTGCATGTCCTCTTGTGCATCTAGCCCATCTGGGCAAGAACATGCAATAAAGATTCATATCATATCATATAAGGCCACTTGATTTTTTCCAGCATTGTTTAGTGTTGTTGCTTCCCAATGCATGGTTCAAAGTTTTCCCACGGAAATTTGATACATCTACATAAATTCCTTTTTCTCACGAATTTTTCTTACACGAATATGACCACAGGTACAGGGAGGGAAATATCTGCATTGCTTTGAAAACACTCACATATCTGCCCATATTGAACGTTGTATATGGTGTACTGTAGAACATTTCAAACACGTTTTTGTTGTCCCGATGAAGGGTTTATGGTGATTTTATGCGTGTTAATTGTTACACCCTGTTAATTGCAATTTCAATAGCATGATGTGCAAAAAAACAATTAATCGAAGTGTTACATGTGTATTTTAGGTGTCACGCCATTAATGACCGCAGCAAAACGTGAAAGTGTTCAGATGGTTCGGTTTCTCCTTCTCCATGGCGCCGATGAGACTGTGATTAACCATGATGGCGGTATGAAGTGTGATTAAAGCTAGTATATTTTAGAACTAGTTAAAAGATCTTTGGGACCTAATGAATCTCTAATGAATTATCATGTTACTTTTAGGAATGTTGAAAAATGTATACGTACGTAAGATATCAAGCTACATTAATGATTAATCAATTTCGATACCAAATTAATGATAACTTCATCATACATATCTATTAAGCATCGTATCAACCGTCACTTTCTTCGTCTTGCTCTCTGATCGTTCTTCTTATATCATCTAGATACTGCACAAAAAATCGCCGGCAGGATCATCAACGATGATCAGAAAATATTTAACATCTTAGAAAACCTTGAGTATGCCAAGGTGTTGAGTGAATCCAATGAGAAAGGGACTGAAGTACCTGATATTCATAAGGAAGCTGACTACCCCTCTCCAGCTGAAGTATCTGTCCCCGAAATATCACACCACATGGGACGGAATGAACGTTACTCTCCACGCGCCCATTCTTTGGGACACCACTATAGGAATCAGGAGAAAGACGAGGATTTGCGAAGAGTTGTTAAGTGTGGGATACGGGAAGAAGTGCAGAGATTCCACAGGATTGGTGGAGACATCGACCAGTGTAACGAAGGAGACCCTCATGGCCTTGTTGGGCTTGCTGCCAGGTCCCAGGACAAGCCAGACATAATTGAGTATCTCACCCAGGCCAGCCAAGCGAACATGAATGCTTTGTTTATCGAGGACAGTGGCGGTAAAACCATCCTTACCCTCGCCAAGGAAAAAGGACACCAGAAGGTAGTGAACTACGTGGCAGGTCATTACAGCCTCCGAATTCAGAAGGCGGTACAAGATGGGGACTTGGAGGAGTGCAGGAAATTCAAACGGTTTGGAGGATCGGTTGAGATTGTAGGCGCCCAAAGACCTAACTTGGCAATAGCATTGGACAGAGTCAGAGGCAATGGTGACATTGCGAAGTGGTTAGTCGAGAACGGCTCCAACCCTGATTGGCACGATCAAAGCGGGACCTCATTGGTTGACATGGCTGCTCGTCGCAACTGGATTAATGTTGAGAAATACCTCATATCAAAGATCAATGATCAGAATCTTAGATCAGCAATCCGCAAAGCCAACTTGGAAGAAGTGAAGAGGCTTCACTCTGAAGGCGCAGATCTTGCTGCTGAAAACTGCTTTGGTGACACGCCGGTCAGCATTGCTGTCAGGACGGGAAACCTGCGCGTGGTACACTACCTCCTGAGCAGAGGAGCCCCAGTTTTCCACAACAACACAAAGGCGCTTACTATAATCAGGCAGGCACTAGAGCTGGGGAACCAGGACATGGTGGAGTACCTCAAACGCACGGTTCGCCTTCGCTTCGAGGATGCCCTTAAGGCGGGAGACACGGACACACTTAAGAAATTGCTTAAGATTTCCGGAGCCGGCTTGAAAGAAGCACACGTTTGCGGGGGAGAGGAGACCGCAGCTACTCTGGCCATCAAGAGTCATAGTTTTAAGGCACTTCGTCTTCTCTACAACAGCAACATTCCCGTGAGTCACCCTAACAAAAATGGCGACTACCCGCTGACGCTGGCTGCAGCTAATGGGGATTTTCCCACCGTGGAATTCTTGATCGAGAAGTGCAGTGTGGACAGAAATGTTAAGAATGGAGTGGATATGACTGCGGCTGAGGTCGCGGCTAAGGCAGGATATGATTTGGTTGCACGTTACGTCGGAACCGGCAAAAAGCCTGATCCTGAAGAGGCAAAAAGAGGTAAGGTTTTCATGTATAATATCAGGATGTTCAAAGCGACAAATGCATGAAGTTTATGTGGATTCTTACATTGAGTTATGGTTGACATATTGCATGGATTTAAATGTCTTTAAATGTGACATATCAGTCTTAACCCGAATTGGTAAACAGTTTTGATAAATTTGTAATGACTGTGTGTGTAATGAATGTCAGTCAATGGGTCGGCAGTGTATCCGCCAACCTTGTCCTGTTTCTCTCTCTGTAGATGAACCAAAGCACACTCTAGAAGACCTCCTAGCAGCTGTGAGAGACACGAAGATGGACGTGATTGACAGCTTTATCAAAGAGACCTACCAGAGTCGAAGCATGAAGGTCCACTGGTGCGAGGAGATGCTGAAGTTATCTAGGCAACTGCGTCACCACGAGATCACCACGAAGCTGGGAACACACTTGAGCGAGCTGAAAACGGATAATTCAGGTACTACACAAGGTTGAAATGTTGACTTCTGACACAAATATCTGTCACAATTAAGAAGATTTGGGCCATCATTCTGCAAACATCAATATAGATTTGAAAGAAAAGTACTCATGGTGTATGGACAAACATTTAAACATTTGTTGCGCTACTTGAAAACTACAGCTGACGTAAAGAAACCTGCCTCTGTTCGTTGCTACAAGACATATACAGCTATGCCAACCATTGATAATATCTTACAGCAAGAAAGCTCGAAGGGTCCGAGTACTACCAGAGAGTCCTAGACGGCTTCCTGAAAGACTTGGTGAAACACATAGCTAACGTCGACAGCGTGGAGGAATATGGGAGGAGTCTGGACAGTGTAAAAAGCAAGGTAGGAATTACTGTAACAATTATTTTCTTATTTGACATCATCTTTTCAGAAAAAATCATATTCTGATATCGGCTGTCTGGTAGCAACTAATAATTTTCATCCTTGCATCATTTTAAGGGAATTTATCGAAGTACTTCGAACTTGAATGCTCCATTGGCTGTCATGTGTACTATATATTGTATCTAGATAAAAGGAGAGACAAAGAGCCTCTACGCGTCTATGAGAGAAGACATAGATTCTAGTCTTCAGAGGGAATTGCAAACGCTGCGCCAGCAACGCGAAGAGATCAACTCTACAAGAGGGAACCTTGACTTGAAAATGAAGATGTTGCGCAAAGACTATGCAGACTATCTCGATCAACTTCAGAAAAGCCAGGACCTAGCCACATGGACTGGGCTACAGACCGAGATCAGATGTTTAAAACAACAGGTGGGGTATCATAAAACAGTGGAGGCTGTAGCTTTAACAAAACCGTATCAAGTATTTAGCATTGCGTTGCAGCCTCCACTTTTTTCACAAACTGAAAGAAAAGCTTTCAACCTTTTTGTTGCTGTTTTATGTTTGGTCTAATACTCATTGATAAATGAAAAAATTGGTCAAACAGAATACTTCTTTGTTACCATCATTTTCTCTTAATCTGTAGTTGATTCCTATCTAGCTCATCTTTTCAGTGTAAAATTACATACAAACTTATTTTGACTACAAGAAAACAAAAAGGGGTTTTGTTCTGCCCACAGATTAAAGTTTTAAGTGTATATCAGCAGCTGATGGCCAAACGACAGGATGTTCTTGCATTGGAGTGCTTTGGAGAGAAGGAGAATGCCAATATGTCATTCTTCTTCAAAACTGTCAAGAACACACTGGATCAGTTCTTCCTGTTATGGCGGGTAATACGCACTTTTTTGCTATTCACTCGTTATAGACGGTCTGAGACTTCAGATTAGTAAATAAGTAATGTTTTTGCATGTAACAACAGACACCAAAATTTATCGGTTATATTGTTACATGGCATAGCTATATTTGTGTCTATCTATGTAAAGAGTTTGGATTTCATAGTGGGCATTTCTAGTGCATGTGGGTCTACTAAAACATACACGTGTGAACAAGTTATAATATGCATGGGATTTTTAAAGCAAAATATGAAAATTGTATCAATGCAAAAACATTTGTTTGTTAATCCAGGTTTCCCCTGAGGAATTGCCGCCGAACGTTGCTGACAACGAAATATTTCAGTTCGAAAACCTAAGGGCGATAAAAGGGAATGACATCAGTCGACACCAGATCGTCAAACTGAAAGTCTGCCCACCTGAGCTCTTCAGGGACGTAAGTGTGCAAATCGAACTTCTAATGTCCAAGTTGGTGTCTTTTATTCTATAATATCAAAGATGTCTAAAAACGTCTCATGAGAAGCGCGATCGAATTTCCTCTCATCATTTAACGACGACTTATGTACAGCTACATGCTATATGTGCATGCCGCGATGATGCGTCTATGTATATACACTGGTTAGGCCTCTGGAAGCTTGAGAGCCAACACCTCTATATGTCAGGAGAATTAGCAATCTTAATGTTGTTGAATAATGCATATATGCGCTTAGTACTAACATGGACCAATTATTGTCAAACGGGGAACTATTACCGTAGTGATGACTAGTTCCTATATCTATAAATGATCCTGAGCTCCTGTTGGTAGTTCTGGGAGAGTGAATGGTTCTCTCGAGTTAGAGGGGTATGGTCACAAGCTCTCGGGGAGGAGACCCAATGAGAGAGAGAGATTGTGGTGTAACACAGCCTAATTTATACAGTTCTACAACCGAGCGTTGGGAGATGTACCTGGAATCCAAGGTGTGCGGGATCAACCCAGCAGTAACACCATCGAGTCTCTAGTGACGGAGGTAGAACTGCAAACGGTCATCACCACCACTGCAAACAAGTTGACCCTGTGGTTTGCTAGTCAAATCATTAAACTGGCACCAGGTAAATGTTTATCTCTTTCTGTTTGAATGAATTTTGAAAATAAACAACTTAACATCAGATTCTGTGGAAGATATACTTTATAAATTGTAAAGTGGTGTTGAGATTTGTAGCTATAGGACAATGTGTATTCAGTAAACTCTTAAACTGCAATCTCAGGCATGATGGGTTACATTGTATTTATGTATTTTAAAAAGGTTTAGGTTCATCATGTTTCTGTCAAATCTAAACAGCCAGTAATAACGTTACAGTAAAGCCCCCTTGGCTTGCCATCTGGTGCAAGTGATATGTTTTATACATATTCTACAATAGTATCATTAACATTGCTACATTTCCTATAGCTACAGCTGAGGGCCAACATAAGCTGTGTCCGGCTGCTGTCCTGGCTGAGTACTGCTGTGCTCGCATGATTTCTGGATTCCACGCTTTAAAGTACAGAGGGCGAGAGAATCTTGGGAAACAGCTAGTGGATCACGTGGTCACGTGGACTCCTGTAGCCGAGGAGGACCTGTGTCTGTGCGGTGCTGGCGGCGAGACATTCAGCATTGGTGAAATGGAATCGGAGGCAGCTAAGAACAAGTACAATCTTGGAATTGTCGAGGTTATTATCCCCTCAACACACTTTTGCTTTGAGCCTTGTCACAGATACGTATCCTCATTACAATTACACATGAGTTGCGTATTGGCCTTTCTTCCATGCGCAGCCGTACGCACGAGACGAATTTTTTTATCACTTTAACGCAAATCCACCTGATAAATAACGAATTTAACGCGTCAAATGCGTATGGGGTGTGTATTATTTCCGTGCAGTGCACAACACTATTTGTTTTCTGCGAATACTAGCGAATGCATTCTGGCTGCTCACCTGAGTGCAGATTCCTTATGATTTTAACTTTGACCTCTTATCATCATGGCGGTCGACAAAAATAAGGAAATACACGGCTTGAATCAGATTTTCTTATTTCCATTTACCACTAGTTTATATCAAATCACTACATAAAATAGCAAAACAGAGATTAAGAAAACATTATGTTGATTATACAATGACTTGATGATATGTTTGATTGATGACAGGTTGAAATCAAACTATTTCGAAAAAAATACTTCGAGGTGACTACCCCCCAAGACATCCTGTCATCAGCAGCGCTCATCACAAAGAGTGGTGTCGTTTATGAGCACAGGTGGCACACGAAACGGGGGTTCGGTTCTTACAACGGCACAGAAAATGTTGCACACGCCCGGAATATGGAAAGAGTTCGGACAACGCGCGCGCCGGATCCCAGGTACTTCGTTGACGGTGAGCTGGAATTTCCACATAGTAAACATTCGTGTCGTAAAATCAACTTCCCTACATGTATTTTTTACAAGTTACAAGATACGACAATCACACGCATGTCTTAGAATACTGCACAAGGTGGCATGATGATGTTAATGAATACATGTACATGTATGTTATATATGACGGGCACTGGTGATCATATTTCTTGAAAGCAGAGCTGAAGGGAATAGTCCCACGTAGGGCGTTCTTATTGTTGGCTGCTTTTGCCTTTTTGTGCAAACAGATGACAGCTCAATGGGTGAGAACTTAAAGAGAAAATTTGCCGAGGTCCTGGAAAACCTGGACGAAGTGATCATGACCTCAAGGGACACACAAACAGGCTGCTACCTTATGGTGAAGGAGTCCCAAGCTCCAGTGGAAGATCGGGTAAGAAAGCAGTATATGTCAATAATCAGAAGGAAAATGGCGATATTGATACATCGGTCTCTCATCACCACCTGGTGTTTGTGTAATCAACAATAGAAAAAGTATATTAGATATCAGCAGAGTAAGTCACATGTCTTCATTTTTGAGCCACATGTAGCAAGTACATTCTTTGAAAATGAAACTGTTCAAGGGAAAACAAGACAAAAAAAGTTGACTCAGGCATGATTTTGCAACAGAAAAAATGTAGCAAGATCCCGTAGCCAAGGCATGTATCACTCAGAATCATTTACCCCAGAATCATCATCCCGAAACACAACTTTAAACATTATCACTGTCAAACTTTTTCTGCATCTTATCTGTCATACTAGCTAACTAACATGGAACAGGAGATTGCCAGGCTTCGGGAGATAATCGAAACTTACGCAGAGCGCGAAAAAGAGGTCCAGGCTCTTGACGGGAAGTATCAGGTTTGTGCCTACAATTCTCGTTTCCATCAATTTCAAGCTTTTTGCATCACTACTTCACGGAGGTTTGTGTTCAACAGACTCTTGTTTTATTTTCCTACAGGCATCTCTACAATGAGACGCGACCACTTTGTAACATTTGAAACAAACCTTAGCTTTTTTTTAGCTTATCAAAGATTGGACTATAGCAAATCAATTAATCACATGAAACTGTATTTATTACAGAATGTTACCAAGGCTGTCGACGAACTGCGAAGGGACTATGAACAGCTACAAAGGGACTTCAACCAATATCGCGTGGACATGTCGAACAGTTTGGTGAACATTCCGTTCGACCAAGTCAACTTGATATTTGAACGACAAAACAGATTGACCTGCGAGGTAAGTTTTACCCCGTGGTATATTGCTAAAAAGGTACCGAAGACCGTCAATGACATATCAGACAAATGCATTGTCTGGCTAGTAAAGCATAACAGTCGGTACCGTGATACACTTTGCATGTTTACATTTTGAATATCAAATGTTATCATTAATCTATTTGTCTCGTCTTCATATTCCATTGCTTATCAATTCATAGAGGGATTGGAGGGAGAGAGTGTGGGACCGGGAACCCCCAACCTGATGATGATGATGATAGCTCGCTTGCACATTTGTGTGTCTGTCAAGAATAGATAAACCGAGATAATTTTGACATTTTAGTGTCACTTTTGTAATACAATTGGAAAATGTTACACACAGTGGCATCAATCAGACACCGACGCTAGTGTTTTAGTTTATTATGGCTAGGGCCACGTTTCCAAACCGGAGCCCGTCGGACTGTTTGCATGAATAATGAATTACAATTCATATTGTTTTTTGTAATATATGTTTTGTTACCACAAACTGCCCGACCAGCCTCTTAGCATTACCCAGGTTATGGAAGAAAATACCTTGAAATGTTTCTTTTTTTTTTTACTTCAGGTTGATGAAATAAACGCAAGGCTGCAGAACCTGGAGCGGCTGCAGTCCCCACAGGAATCAACTTGAATATCGGGAAACACCTTTACGGGGTGGTTTTTGAATGGTGGTGAGATGTCTGAAATTAATATATGAATAAATACAAGTCCATGTGCAAGAAAATTTTGATATCAACTACATAATATTATCTAAGTAATTTAAATTGTGGATTATGTGTAATAAAAAAATGATACACTCAATGCGCTTAAGATTTGTCATTTAATCTGTTCAAGTCGATGTTTCAATACAAGATTTAAACAGTGTTGCAGGAAGAATAGCTCTATTCCATGAAAAAGAGGGATTTTACTCTCAAGTACAAGAAAGTAGGTAATCATGCTTTACTTCATTTTCTTACCAATCACTTCAATTCTTCACTGTACATACAGTAAACAATAATATTTGTCAAGCCTTTGGCCAAATAAATTTGCATAGTACTAGGGATAAATTTCAAATTTATCTCTAAAAGAAATAGTACAACTTTGCATCAAACAAAAGCAAATATGAATTACAATTATCACTGAAATCAACCTCCCCCTCCTCTGAGCTTTAACAATGTGTAAGTTCAACCATACAATGTATATATGTAGGAGTCTATACATGTATGTATCATTCATAAATGAATTTATAGCAGATCTATCCCAATGATAATATCCAATCATCTTTAGAAGATATGAGTTATCAATGATTTTTCTGGTGATCAACAACAAAATGGGTTAACTTTCTAGATCTGAAGAATTGCACACTACATAGACCTGAGGGTGATAATTGCAGTCAATGATTTTATCATCGCAGTGTTATGATTTCATATTATATTAGGCTCTATATACATTTGTAGCATGTATTATGTCATATCCAACAAAGAGTGTGAAAACTTGATAAGATTTAAATCCGCAGTGAGAAAACCTCTGATTCAAACAACTACCCAGCATTGGCACTACATGTCCTTTGCTTCTTAAGCCACAACTGTAATGTCAAATTTTTCTAATTAATTGGCTAATCTCAAAAAGATTTCTTCAGGAGCAAGACACTTCAGTTCACCAGTCCTTAACCAAATGGTCTATGGGTCCAACTGGTTACATAGTGGTAGCATTCATTCCTTGGTCTCGTAGGACCATAGTGTCTTGGCCCTGAAGAAATCTGCTTAGAGATAATGCTGATTGGCAGCAGGTGTGCAGGGATATGTCAGGATCCCTTTATAACCAATACATTGTAACACATAGTCTTAGGCCACACCAATTTATTTCCTTGGTTAACGGATTCGCCGCTTCGTTTTTTTGCCAAAATGAAATAAAAATAAAAACAGAACAAAAATCCATACTCTCGGGTCCCGAATTGGGGCCCCAAAATCCACCCCGTACGTTGTAATTTTTCAAAATTTGGGCATAGTTAACAGCGTTAAAAATACATTGCTTCAAGGCAGAAACATTTTTCTGAGTGCAATTTGTTCGGAAAGCCAGGTTGCCTCTTCAAAAGTTCGTCAAAAAAATTCTTTTGATATAGAACTCGCCCCCCACCCCTTTGCACATGTCACCATTCATGGGACAAAACTTCACTGACGACAGTCAAACGTACGGCAGATTTACTAAGTCACCTGTAACAACATATCATCTCCCTTTTAGATATATATTATATTTCATTTAGAAACACGTATTGTGTCGGAAGCATGTGCTAGTAACGGGCGTTAAAAGTAATCGGCCGAACGTATAAACTCGGCCTGGGAGGCACATGCAAACACACCTTCAAAACGATCTTTTTTCCAGGGAATATGTAAAAATAACACGACATAACAATGTATTCTGGCATCACAAACTGTATTACTCTCAAAAAGTACAAAATCCTACCACAAACATGGGAATTTGGCAAAGTAAAAAGTCCTCCATGCACGTACATGTAAGTCCATTCACAAAGCAACTTTCTCGCGGTCGGAAGAGTCCACTTCGAGTAGGGGGAAACAGGATCTTTTAATTATAGAAATTACTCTGTGAAAAGCACTACATGTGCATGTGTCATTCTAACAAAGTTACATCTTATTAGATTTAGATACCTATAAACAGGAGTACAATTGCAAATAATGCATCAATTATTACATCTAAATTTTTTTAATAAAATGGTCCCCCCTACAAATAAAAATCCCCATACATCAAAGACTTTATAGTGAAACCCTAGACCATTGAATTTGTGGCAACTTGAAGAGTGTCAATGTGGCTATTTGTTTGAATGATGGCTATGTATAATGTAAATGGGAAATATAAAATGTATTTGGGAATTGGGGAAAGAAATAAAATATCTGTAAAAGTAGTTAATTCTTTTTCCAATAACTTTTACACATTCCTGGAAATTTGTCTAAAGCATATATTTAGGATTCCATATCAGCCAGACACAACAGAATGCCCAGCCCAGTGGTAAGCTGTGTGCCCTGAACTAAGAAAACAATGGGATCTGAACAGAGCACCCTGATTTAAACCACTCTTTGGAACTTTGAAAGATGAATAAAAGTGAAACCAGTTGGATGGGAGTCTTGTCAACTGACAGTTTGTTGTTCATACAGTAAAGATGTGTATCTTGCAAAATAATACGAATAGTTGTAAAGGGATGTAAGAGAAGTTGCTCATGTACATGTAGTAATGGTCCTTTCAGTTCAATAAGTGTCTAATATAATGTCTTATATCATTTTGTAACTTAACTTACTGGATTGCTTACTACATGGCTGTATGGCAGGTGGTCTCAAATTTTTATTTTTATTTTTTTTTCGCCCGCCCGCTCCATTTTTTTTCTGGAAAAATCCGTTAACCAAGAAATCAAATTGGTGTGGCCTTATCTTCATCTGTTAGGTTCTGAAGCAAGTTTAAACCATAATTTCCAACACAAGAAACTGGGGGTGCCACAGTCTTTCTAGAACCTATGATCCACTGCTCGCAAGTCATCTGCATAATGTGACGTCACTTCTCATTTCTTTCACTCTTCATTTCAAAGACTGGAGTTGCACAGTTGAAAATTTGCGCATAAGTCCAATTTCTCGTGTTGGAAAATACTAGCCTGGGATCCATCCCTACCAGCTGTTTGCCAGTTTTAGCAGTCGTACAAGTGGCAGTGACAACTAGAACAAGCAAATAGCTCGTAGGGATGGATTCCAGGCCAGGAAACTACAGTTCCAACTTGCTTCTGTAAAACAATCTTATGGGGAGCCTTGCCTACACCTTGACATACGTGGCGTCCGTGGCCACCCCACAGTTGTTGTCCTGCTGCGAGATGAGGACGTATCCGTTGTCGCCCCAGTGTGTGGACCAGGAGTTCTTAATGAGCCAGTAGTCCTGCATCTTCCCACTGCTGTCGGGCATGCTGCCATACCCCACAGCCAGAACTGCGTGGTCCAGGTCCTCGGGGGTGTTTCCTACGGGCAGAACAACATGTCAGTCATCTGAAAGAACTGCAACAATGCATATTTTGCCTATTGCAGACAATGTCTTTTCCGACACCGCATTTGACAACTAGAACAGCCAGAACAGCATGGTCAAGGTCATCAGGGGTGTTTCCTGATGGGAGAGCAACATGTCAGTCAACTTAAGTCTGTACTGTCTGAAGTAACTGCAACAATGCATAAGAATTTCGCCTATTGCAGACAATGTCTTTTCTGACACCACATTTGAAAACTAGAACAGCCAGAACAGCATGGTCAAGGTCATTGGGGGTGTTTCCTACAGGTAGAACAACATGTCAGTCAATCTGGGCATGTACTATAGTAACTGCAACAATGCATAAGGATTTAGCCTATTGCAGACGATGTCTTTTCTGACGCTGCATTTGACAGCTAGAACAGCCAGAACAGCGCGGTCCAGGTCCTCTGGGGTGTTTCCTGCAACAAAGCCAGAGGTCTGCATTAAACCTAGCCTGGATACTACTCAGGTTAGTTTACGTCCGCTCCAACAGTCGTTGGTGAGTACCGACTATCAGAGCGGATGGTTCATCTGTCCCAGCAGAACCAGAGCAGTTGGTACGTACGTACAATGTAGGCTATGTGATTTTGCACAGGTTTCATTGGATGTTTGCCCAACAGAATTTAACCTGTTGCTGATCTTTTCCAACACAATATTTCAAAACAGTACTATAGACCAAATGTAATTCTTAAATACGCAAATAGGAACAAGGTCAAATTTCATACGAATGCTACCAGTAGTTTTGGATAAATGCAGCAAACATCTACTCCCATGTCAGAGGTTTAGCAAAAAGCAGTCCAAACTCTACACGTACCACAGTCCTTGTCGTAGTAGACACCGTTGGCGTAAAAGCTGAAGGTCTTCACAGCAGCGTCAATCCCAACAGCGGTGGGACCCATGTTGGCCAGGGCCATCTTCAGAGCAGTTGCGTTTCCGGAGGTAACGTTCACGTAACCAGTTATAGTAGCTCCAACGTGCTTGGGGTCAAAATGACACTTGCCGTCCTGTTCGGAAATATAGAAGTGTAATGATTACGTAAGATAGGAGCAAAATTAAAGAATGTTGCAAAGTTAGCATTTCTATAATTTCATAATAGTAATAACTGACACCTTTTTTTTCTGCATATAGTTGTACACAAATGTTGGCTGGCCTAAAGTGTTCTGAATTCAGTTGCAGTTCCTTTTTAATTACTAACAGTGCTTCCAACTTGCAGTAGTTAAAACTTTACTAAAAAGACCTCTAATGAAACATCCATCTCAATGGTTGCTAAGAACCTTTCCAGTTCCATTCTTTTATTTCCACAACACTTAACTTGTACTTGACTTTTTGTATGACTGGTTTGTATCTCTTCAAATGCTAAATGATTTGTATGATCTACCCTAAAGGGTGGTAACATCAGGCGTTTTTGATTTAAAAAAAACAAAAACTCACAGCTCCCGTGTAGGGTCCGTACTGAGAGGCCCTTGCGATGCCGCCATGTTTCATCACCCATTCGTACGCCCTCCACTCCTCACCACCATCACAGGCGTTGTTTCCGTAACCCCAGGAACAGTCCATCAGGTTCTGCTGGGACAGGTGGACCAGCAGGCCAGTCTGGGGGACAGAAGGACAAGGTGCAAATGTTAGCCTTGGAGTGTGGGTTTACTCTGCCAGAGTATTTATATATAGTGTGATTGTATGTGTAAGCCCGTCCATACCTAGTGACTGCACAGATAGGTACAGCCAAACCTATGCAAATGACCACCTCTACATAAGGGCCACCTGGCCATTGTGACAATGTTTTGTTGGTCCCTAAGATAGTTTTTTTATTGACGCAAGCATTAAGAATCCTGTCTATAGTGACCTGGACCTGTCCACATAGACCAGATTTTATCAGTCCCCTGGGTGGTCTTCTTGGGCAGTTTTGACTGTACTGAAAGGTTGTAGCAAGCTATCCTCTCCTTGGTACTGACTGGCTATTACTAGTACATACAATGTTAACATATCTTGTGTCTAAGAATCTGTCTTAGGCAGTTTTGACTGTACAGAAAGATTGCAACAAGCTATTGCTGTGTCCATCCTCTCCTTGGTGCTGAATGGCCATCATCTAAAAGTATCTATAGATTGATAGCAAGGAACTATTCATGTTTTCTTTTAAATCTTGTCACTCCACTGAATGTTTCAAGTACCTTAAGGAACCATGCTCCCTCGATGGCCTCAGCAGCACCGAAGCTCCAGCAGGACCCGCAGACGGCCTGGTCTTTCACCGGGGTCACCGCACCTGGGAACAAGAGTGGTTACAGGGTCAGAGCTACCCTGGGAAAGAGACCTACAAAAGTCCACTTTTTGGTGGTCCCTATAGACATTTTTTTCCTATTGAAATATATACAATATTTGAAACTTAAAGAAACCTATCCATAGTGATCACATGTACACATAGACCAATGTTATGGTCAGTTTTGAATGTGAGGTCAATCCTGTACTAGTGACCACCTCTACGTAAGGACCACCTGGCAAATGTTCCCACTTTTTGCTGGTCCTTTGGATAACTTTTCCCATTGACACAAACATTAAGAATCCTGTCCATAGTGACCACCTGTCCACATACTTAGATTTTATCTGTCCCGAGTAGTCTTCGTGGGCAGTTGTACATTAGTGACCCCCTCTACAGAGCGATCTGACTTGGCCAATGTGCACATTTGTTGTTGGTCCCTTAGATAATATTTCCCTTTGACATTAAGAATCCCATCTACGTGTACATGTATAGTGACTACCAGTCTACACACACCAGATTTTATCACTCCCAGGGTGGTCTATACCTCTGATTGCCCAGTTGATGTGGTCGGGAATGTCTGTCAGTTCGAACTCCTCTTCGTCAAACGGCAGTCCGTTGTTGGGCTCAGGGCTTTGTGATCACCACTACATAAAGACTATTTGGCCACTGTAACCACTTTTGGTGGTCTCTTAGATAATGTTTCCCATTGATAAAAGCAGTAAGAATCCTCAACAAAAAAAAACAGTTACTCAAGCAACTGGATATGATTTTGTTGCTTTGGGGGGCGTCTCTTATTAATTACCTGGATGTCTAACCTTCACCAACGTAGCAGTAAGAATCCTGTCTATGGGGTCCACCTGTCCACACAGACATACCTCTGATTGCCCAGTTGATGTGATCGGGAACGTCCGTCAGCTCAAACTCCTCTTCGTCAAAAGGCAGTCCGTTGTTGGGCTCGGGGCTGTAGGTCCGCCCCCGCATCATCTTCAGCTCGTCGTCCGTGCGGTCGGCCAGGTGGTTGATGGCCAGGGTGTAGCCCAGGTTGGCTCGGTTCTTAGAGTGGACCAACCTGAAAGAAGAAGAAATTGGAAAAGATTTTACACCTCTGTGTAGCATTTAGAGTTGTGGTAAACCTCCAATTTGCAGGTGGTTGATGGCCAGTGTGTAGCCCAGGTTGGCTCGGTTCTTAGAGTGAATCCGCCTGAAACAAGAAGAAATTGGAGAAGATTTTACACCTCTATGTAGCATTTAGAGTTGTGGTAAACCTCCAATTTGCAGGTGGTTGATGGCCAGTGTGTAGCCCAGGTTGGCTCGGTTCTTACAGTGAATCCGCCTGAAACAAGAAGAAATTGGAGTAGTATTTAGAGTTGTTGTAAACCTCCAATTTGACCTTCCTGTCAGTCTGCAGGTGGACCAGCTTGAAACAAGAAAATGGAAGTTTTCACACCAAATTTGTAGTTAGCAGGGAGAAGGTTGACATACATTTTGTGAAATAGACTGATTACGCTGACTTGACGTCTGCAAGAGGGACTAGCAGGCTCTTGACGTTGACTCAGAGCACTGGGCTGTCTGGGAGAACCTTGCCAACGTCCAACCCAGCTGGATCTGGTAACTGTATCCGTTCATCTTGTTTTGTTGTGACCTGTACTTAGCCAAGTGTGGCAAAAATGTGCAATAAAGGTCTTCATTCATTCAATACTGACCGAAGGGGGCCATGTACATCTATGTATAGTGGGGTCGTGTGGCGCAACGGCAGCGTGCATGACTCGGAATCAAGAGGTCCCGAGTTCGAGTCCTGACATGCCACCGATCTTGTGCCCTTGCGAAAGGCCCTTTACACGACTTTCCCCACTAGATTCAAGTGAAAATGAGTATTGTCTGTCCAGTATTCGTTTCTATGTGCGGGACACAACACCAGCAACAGCTGCCTCTGTTCCGCCTGCATTGCATTGTTGCAATTTCAATAAAATAAAATAAAAAATAAATACAATAAATAAAGGAAATGCAGAGTCACCTTGAGTTGGTTGTGAAGACGCTGTGCCTCTGAGCGTGCTCCCTGCTGCCGTCCTGGTACGTCCTCCCGTGTTTCTGACGGTACTCCCGGAACAGCTGGTGGGTGCGGTCGTTGCCACGGTGATGTTCCATGAAGTCCTTCATGGGGTTAAAGGTCATGTGGTGCTCCACCCCGGGTCCAGGGAAGTCTCCGCACTTCATACCTGAAAATGTATTTCAAAAAACCCTACAGTCCAGACCTTACAGCTTGTACTTACATGTACAAAACTGGTGTGTTACGCCTTATGGCGGTTTACCGGTTATGCGAAACAAACAAACAAAAAAATAAAAAAAGGGCATTCAAAGTTACTGTAATCACTCTGGCCATACATTTGTAACTAGGGGTTACTAGAACTATGATGGACAGAAAGAAACCCTTACAGTATTGGTGGTAGATACAAAAAGTGGAATGTTCTGATGAACATCAACCTCTGACATGCAAAAGGAAAACTAACTTTGTGTTAAAGTCTTTTAGCTGTAAGTTGTGTTAGGTGTGTATTGTAATGCTGCATGCATACACATGTATGCACACACTGTGCTTTAATTTCCAGTATGGAGATGAAAAGGACTTGGTGCCATCCTATTTGTATACCAAGGCTCCCGTACTTGCTACATATTGTAGGAGTATGTGAGGCAGAGCCCCGATATACAAAGAAAAACAAGTTTGACTTACAACATTCAAGAAAGTGTACTATATCATTTCTATCAATCGTTTGAAGGAACATAAATATACCTTTTGGTATCTCGAAGTCACTCTCTGCCACCTCTGAGCTGAACATGGTGTATTCCAGCAGGTACTCATCGTAATGTGAGCCAAGCAGACTGTCGTAACCCTTCATGTAGTAGGCAACAGGCTCCTCAACCTTTAGATTCAAGATTAAGAATTAAAAGTTAAAGAGCCTTCCCGCGTCAAGTGACGCATAGGGCGGTGCCCATCTCCGTCCATTAGCCCTGGGCCACACACAGCAGTCACTACAGCAGGGGGCTAGTCCACTGGTAGTGGTGTCCATACTCTTTCCCAAATGTTGAGTGCTAAGCAGAGAAAGTAGTATGTACCATTTTTAAAGTCTTTGGTATGACTCGGCCGGGGATCGAACTCACGACCTACCAAATGCAAGGCGAGCACTCTACCCACTTGGCCAGTGCACCGGTTTCAAGATTCAAGATGTCTTTATTGAACTTTCGCTGTGGACAACTTTCGAAGTCGTCACTGAATTGCAGTCAACTTACAGTTTTTCACACTGACATATAATTAATATTGCACTTAATTTTGATTCATACAATTGACAAAACTTGAAATGATAACAAAAAAATGTAACATGTTTAAAGTTAAAACTTTTGGTCCAACACAAAAAATTCTCTCACCTAGAGCTTTCGACCAGTCACTCTGGTCTTCCTCAGTAGACTGACCCAGTGAAGCTTGTCACGTGGCTTCTTTGAACTGTGACGTCAAGACTGGGTCAAAGGTATCTGGTAGACGATGTCGGCCCTTTGACCCAGTGTTGACGTCTGGCTTCACTGGGTCAGTCTACTGAGGAAGACCAGAGTGACTGGTCGAAAGCTCTAGTCTAGGTGAGAGAATTTTTTGTGTTGGACCAAAAGTTTTAAATTTAAACATGTAACTACCAACACAGATGAACTTTCATGATAAAAAAATGTAACCGTTACATTAGTACTTGTAATTGTTTAGTTACAACATTTAAAACCTTTATAAAATTTGCACACACAATATTCCAAGTGATTCAGTCCATCATGGTTTAAAATAGATAAATAAAATAACTGTACATGTACCTTCCCCCTACTCATGTACAGGATGTAGGTGTTGTTCTTGTTGCCGCCACCTTCCACAGTTGTCAGCATGTAGGCAGTGCAGTCTAGTCCCTTGTAGGGGTAGGGGCCGAGTCTCTACAGTTTTAAGAAATGTATGAAATTAAAACGATCAGCGTCAGGCAGAAATTTCACCTATTCATATTCATATTCATCTGAATCCAGGTCAGTCAGTACCCTTTCCCAGGGTAATGAGACCATCCAAATAGTTAACACAGTACTGGCAGTTCAGTCACTTCAGTGTGAAAACTTGTAGCCGTAAGTTAACGGTCCGGGTGGTGTTTCCATTCCACTTCCAGTTTGGCCTTGAACTTGAAGGCATTGACTGAACTACTGTTCACTGTTGCTGCTACAGCTCTGCTGCTATAATTTCAGTATATTGCAGTACATACAAAGAACAAGCAATGGTTGATTTTGAATCTAGAATTTTTAAATCAAAAATTCTAGCTAGCTAGAGCAATAAAGCATCTGTTTGATTAAAAGCAGCCAGTAGGCTGATTTTAGTTTTTTAAGAGTAAACGAAGGCTGAAAATGCTTACAGTGAAGTTGGTAGTATCCGGGAGTATGGACTGAGGCATGACGGGATTTTTGGGATCACCGTTGATCTGGAAACACGTCTTTTGGTTGGTGACCTTCTCTGTCGTCATGTAGGCCATCTTGTACATGGCGCCTCCCTTTGCATCGCTCTTCTGGATAGTCGACATCATGTCTTAACAAGTCATGTGGAAAGAGAAATATATTATTAAGGATTTTCTCCAGTTAGATATACATGTAACAATATGTGTTGATTTCCGTAAATAATTTCATCAGGTTGGAAGATACTTAGGATATAGAATTTTCTTCTTACACAACCATAGAGTTTCTCACCTGCTTACGTTTCGATGTCTATCAGACACATTGGCGTTAAATAGCGGCGAGTTGCAGAACTCCAGTCAGAAGCTCTGAGGAAGGTGTCTGATAGACATCGAAACGTAAGCAGGTGAGAAACTCTATGGTTGTGTAAGAAGAAAATTCTATATCCTAAATATGTGTTGATGTTTGCGTCTCTTATTAAGTTTCTGACAATCCTCTTCATTTAACTTTTCAACAATTCAACAACGTGTGAAGCATCACTCTTCTGGATAGTCAACATCATGTCTGATCAAGTCAAGTGAAAAAAAAAACATTTTATGATTTTACTCAAGGTTTTCCCCAGTTGGATATAATAATAAGTCTTAATCTGTTGACACATATAAATTTCTGATAGACCTCTACATTCAACATTCATCAACATTGCATATGTCTTCAAATAATTTGCATGTATATATACATACAAAAACAGCAATCACTTATACAAAAAATATGAAATAAATACAAGGGCTTAAAGTGGCGTCATTGGCGCAACGGTTAGTGTTGGACTCGGAACCAATTATAGCATAGGTCCCGGGTTCGATACTCACCATGGCCCGACGTTGTGCCCTTGGGAAAGGCACTTTACACGACTTCCCCACCATGTACGGTGGAGTGACGCCCACCGAGCCTCTTAGGCTAATTGTCTAACTGGGTGCCAATAACACCCTACGGATTTGGTGCACCAATGTGTCGACATCAGCACATTTGCGACCAAGAGCCGTAATT
This sequence comes from Branchiostoma belcheri, assembly GCF_001625305.1. Classification (NCBI taxonomy): domain Eukaryota; kingdom Metazoa; phylum Chordata; class Leptocardii; order Amphioxiformes; family Branchiostomatidae; genus Branchiostoma; species Branchiostoma belcheri. Next base: position 556,711 of record NW_017804242.1, on the reverse strand, counting down.
TTTTTTTTAAATGAATGAATGAAGACCTTTATTGTACATTTGTGTTCTACATAACTAAGTACAGTAATGCATGATGTACAAAATGACTAATAAACTGGTGGATGTATCAACTACTGAGTACCTAATACCAGCCCAAAAGAGAACAAGAAATAGCCACGCATTCAAGTACCAGAGTTATCAACCAAGGATTGAGGTGTTCAAGAATTCATTCTTTCCTAGAACTATCGCAGAGTGGAACTCACTGTCACCAAGTACAGTTGGGGCATTGTCAATAGATAGCTTTAAACAATGTCTAGCGCTAGAACTTAGTAGAAGTTCAAGGGTTAGGTCTAACAAGTCGATCGGTGTAATATAGCCAGCTGCCGCCGCGCCGCGTGCCTACGAAGCTGGTGTGTTACGCCGAAAGGCGGTTATACCGGCTATACAGATACAGATACAGGTCGCATGGGTATAGAACATGAACATAAACATAACATACATATGAACATATAAGAGTATAATACAAGGGCTTACCTCCATAGTAATCAATCCTGCTCATGCCAGCCTTCTCGTTGTACCAGGCTTCAAACGGCTCCTTGATTTCGGCGTAGGGAAGAGTGAGAAATCCCTGCACATGGTACATGGAGGGCATTTTCACCGCACTGGTGCAGGCCAGGCCTAATCAAAGGGGGAAAAACACATTGACATATTTAACTTATGTTACATGTAACAAGTTACTACATACATTGGACCCAGCCACAACAACAGACTTAGTAGAGGGCCTGCATGGGGGGGGACAAGTATATGCCTTATTATGAGAGCTGGCTACATATAACGCTGAATTCAAGAAGCCTCCCCATTGCGTTTTACGATAAATTCTGGGTAGCTACGACGCATTACGCAGAATTAAAATGGCGAATTACGCTCTACGCAAAATGCGCTGATTACGCTGTACGGTGCATTAGAGCAGTCCATCTATGAAATGGTGGATTCCGCTCTACGGAAAAGGGCATGAATTTATCGTAAATCGTAATCAAGAGGTTTCTGGGATTCAGGGTAATACGTAGCCGGCTCTCAAAATTTAGCGTAGAGCGTTGTCGGGACCCCCCATGAAGGCCCCCTTCAATAAATCCTGGTTCAAGAAGTCACTATAGCATGTTGATATGCAGGGTATATAGGTGCATGCAAACACTACTTTAATATAATATATGTATATTTTACACATTCACTAGACAGCGACCAAAATTGGATTTCTGCAACCCTTGGTTTTACAATAATTTTTTATTTGTGTAACAGTCGGTTGGAATATGATAACACGGATAGCAACACTAAAGTAAACTTTAAAAGGCATTTCTGTTACTAACTTTGTAATATCTGAGTAGCCGTGGCAACTCAACTGTTAAGGGCTCCATTCACTTGCAGTTTCATATTAATACAACGGGCTCAAGTACATGTATGTCAGACAATTAATAATACGAGACTTCAAGAAAATAGTAGTACGGTATCCCTGCATGCTGCAACAGTTACTATGGCTAAAGCAGTCTCACATTATTTAATGCTTTATGACCTGTATTTCCACGAGCAAGTGTTTCAAACACATTGTCACGGCATAAACGCACGAGAGAAGAGGAACTTAAGGACATATTTACCGGTGAAGAGCAGCAGAACGCACCACAACTTCTGTCCCGCCATGTTTTCTGTCCCTTTCTGTACGTGTGAGCGTCACGTGCAGACTTACGGAACTCGACTGTACCATGTTGTAAAGGGGGGGGTAAATTTATTCCTTTTTTATATGACCACATTAAAACGTTATTACAAGACAAAAAAGATTAACAACTACTTTATTTAATTTATTTTGATGATTTATTTGATAAAATATGTTTCAAATCGATGGCAAAGCTACATGCTCACACACGTATTCTACCCTTGGTCCCTATGTACAAATGGTTGAGTGTGCGCTTAGAGTTCGATGACCCCGTTTGGGTGAAGCTAATCTCCAAGCAGATGCTACGGTGGCAAGATAGTATCCTTTGGCCATTAGGCCAGAAGCAGGTCTTTTTATGGATTACATCCATTACATAAGAAGGCGATGTGTAATGGGAAATATGATAATTAGCTATGTATGTATGTACAGATGTGCCATTGGGTCAAAGATTAGCCTCAGTCAGTACCAGACCGCTGGAAAAATAGTAGAAATTGGCCGAAATAAAGGGGTAGGGATAGTATAGGGGAGTCAGTTAACCGACCAGAGAGGATCCAATATGCTATCCCTTTATTTCGGCCAATTTCTTCTATTTTTCCAGCGTTGCAGTGCCTGGTAGAGGCTATCAAAGATGTCACTACGGATTAATCGCATTACAAGGACCAATTTTAGTCCAGTAACGAAAACAAAGTGACAATGGAAATTGTTTTATGTTGTCATCATCATCATCATTCATCCTCCGTAGAGGTGGAGCATACAAAGTTAGTTCGCCACAACTGTCTGTCATACATCACTGAGAAAAGTTCATGTCCCTCCAAGCCAGTTTCAGTTTCAATAAGTTTCTTAACTGTTATGTTTGGGCGTCCAACTCTTCTCTTACAGGTATCAGGGTTCCAGAGTAGAAGCCTACTGGCTGGTTCTTCACTACGTATTACATGACCGGCCAAGCTTAGACGTCGACATTTGACTACTGAAGTTACATTTGGTAGCGAACCGTATAACTGTTCATTAGTAGTATGTTTCCACCATGGTGTATTGAAAACCACTCGCAACATCTTCGTGTATGTTCCGTTTAGTTTTCTAGAATGTGACATATTCATGACCCATGATTCTGACCCATACAAAAGAATTGTTTCAATACATGCCTTAAACACTTTGATCTTAGTTTGTTTTCTAATGTTGTCATCAATAAATTTAATGCTGTGCACGTGCCACGAATTGTAAGATTTTTCTAGTTTCAAAGCAAATACCGACGATTTTATAATAAGTTTCGTAACACATGTAACGTTAATCTGATACACATCAAGTTACGATAAATAGAAATAATAATTTTCTGACTAGACGTCAAACAATAAAAATGAAGGTTGCATGGTAGGTCGATATGCTAATTAAAACCTTGATACACGGTATAAGCATCGTCAGGTCATTTTCTTTGTTCGCAAGTATTTTTTATAGTAAAAGTCCAACAAGATCTCACATTTTCACATTAGAGTCGTACTTCACTCTCTAGAACTCTACATGTATGCACTGACTTTTCTCAAAATACATCCACGGTAGGGAATCTCCTAACCCCTGCTTCGCCTATCGAGTCAGGCAAACTTGCCCAAACCTAATGTTTCTGACTTAGGGAGAACAGATGCTGCTGCAGTGGGCATTAGTTAAGTGCCCAGAAGTGGCCTTAATGGCTTTACACCTTCAAATTCTTTTAAAAAAAAAACATCATTTTGGTCTTCATTCATTATACAGTACATGTATTTGTTTTAATTATTTGTCTAAAATCTTATTTACTATTCATAATTCATCATTTTATCCAACAACCAACAGATTGAATCAGGGACCTTTCTTACTCGTCACACTTTCTAAACATCAATACAAGTGCATTACAGAGCTCCATCCCTTATACAAGATTGACAAAAAATGCTAAATATCATCATTGCAAACCTTATGTGCCCAGTACCCAAAACAATCAACATCAGCTCTAAAGTTTCCTCCAAGAATCTTCTGAGACAGTTGCGGTCATTGCCATTTGAGACCGCGAACATTTACAAATCTCCATTCCTTTTACAAGATTGACAAAAAGTTGCTAAATATCATCATTACAAACCTTAATTTAAGAAAACCTCAGTAGACCTGCTAAAAAAAAACTTAACTTCAGCTCTTAAGTTTTATGTCCAGATTTCCGAAAATCTTCCGAGACAGTGGCGTCGAGGCGCATTCCGTGTCGAAACGGACGTTGCCACTAAAAACGGTCGATGCCATATCCGAGCGTATAATAACTTCTTTTCTTTTGAGAATCAAGAACATTAAAAAGGTATACAAGGGATTACTTTTAGCTGTTCAACACAAGGTCAACAGAATCATGAAAAATAGTCAAGATTTTATTTTTGTGAAAAAAAAGAAAGCACAAGCTCGGATTTTAACCCGGGTCAAAAAGCCTACTCCTAAAACCCTAATCTTCTACACCACGAAACATCACAGTATGGAGGGAGCGTGCTACTCGCACTACACTCTAAGTTTGCCGTTCTGGGACATGGCAAAGTGGCAACGGCCGTTTACAAGACGGAAATCAGCGGCAGTGAGAGCTCGGTGGTTGGTCTAGGTACGCCCTGTAAGGAGAATAAATGAACAAGATATAAACAAGAGTTCCTTGATCTCATTTACATTCACCCTCATTTACATAATCTATAAATCGAGATGTTCCTCTCATTCTCAATTACATATGTTACAAGTGTTCCATAGGCCTATGATGGAATACAGCAGATTTGTAGAAATTCCTCATTAAGTATGCAAATTAGCTCCTGGTTGCGTCAAGCATCACTTAAAAGCATCCAATGTAGTTTTTAGGGCTTGGAAACCCTAGTTTTTAAAGCCAATATTCTAGTCACTTATCTACATACTGAGTTAACACCACACTATCCCAGTGTATATTGACCCTCCTGCAGCAAAAATACCCAAAATTCCGACGAAAAATGGTTACTGGAAGGACCCTACTTGTTTCTTCAGTTTTAAATACCCCCAAAAAATGAAATACTGATTGAGATGTGCTAATGTAACGCAGTATGTGTGAATACCCTTAAGATTTTGTATGTGGAGAGACAACTGTCAGAGGTGCATATATGCACCTGTTTTGTCTCTCCTCCATGCTACTTCATGTTGCATTGGAAAGTCTAATAAATAAATAAATAAAATAAATAAATAAGATTGCCTTATTCAGTATATTTTCAGTTTTTATGCTCTGAAATAGGATTGGATGCCTTTAGGCTTTACCTACGTACTAAAATCATTACAATAAACATGAATACAGTTCATTGTGTGAAGTACCTGTAGTGACCTGACAGAAGGAGCGTCGTTTCCATTCGCATGGGGAGTCCGTCCACATGGCTCTACGGTTCGTGAAGTAATAAGAACTGACGCAATGGTGTCCTACAGGATGTCCATGATACCACGAGCTGTACTCGCCAAGTGCAGAGCCATCCACCCACTCATACTTTCCTTTCTCGCGCTGGTAGTGAAGCCCGATCCAGTAACGGTAGTTATTGCCTTGACTCTTGGAGAGTGAATGTAGGTAGGCGCTGGTCTCGTCGTCTCGGGGCATGGCCAGGGTGCCGCCGTCCTTGCGGCAGATCTGGTCCGCTTCGCTGAAGGTCTTTGGTGTGCTGAAGAACTTGTAGCAGGTTCCACGGTGCCACTTGGTATAACCTTCGGGACAGGGCACTACCAGAAATAAAACGTGTGTTAGTTTATTTTCACACACACACACACACACACACACACATATATATATATATGAGTTACAGATACGGACGCTGGTGTGCTATGCCGAAGGGTGGTTATACTGGCTATACAGATACAGAAGCTGGTGTGTTATGCCGAAGGGCGGTTATACCGACTGTACAGATACAGAAGCTGATGTGTTATGCCGAAGGGTGGTTATACTGGCTATATAGATACAGAAGCTGGTGTGTTATGCCGAAGGGTGGTTATACCGACTATACAGATACAGAAGCTGGTGTGTTATGCCGAAGGGTGGTTATACTGGCTATACAGATACAGAAGCTGGTGTGCTGCGCAGAAGGTTGTGTAAATACAGAAGCCGGTGTGTTCTGTATCTATATAGCCGGCATAACCGCCCTTCGGCGTAACACACCAGTTACGTTAAATGGCGGTTATACCGGCTATACAGATACAGAAACCAAACGTGAAGTGATGTGTCACCTCCAGTTGACTGGACGCGTCCGGCTGTTTGTGGATGTCCCGGTGGTCCAGCGGGGCAGACGGAGCGTCCCGGTAGACCGGGCGGCCCTGCAGGGCCCATCGGCCCCTGTTTTCCACGTGGCCCAAGCGACACAGGGCCAGCAGGCCCCATGGTCCCCTTTTCTCCCTGAGGACCAGCGGGCCCCTTTTCGCCTGTAGGGCCAGCCGGCCCCATTGCTCCCTTTGCTCCTGGAGGTCCAGGAGAACCTGACATAAGATTGGTGTAGTTTTAGTTACCTCCATGAAAAATGGAGGTATTGTTTTTGGCGGCGTCTGTCTGTGTGTCTGTGTGTGTGTGTGTGTGTCTGTGTGTCTGTGTGTCTGTGTGTGTTTCCGCAACTTTGTAGTCAGCATAACTTCATAACGCCTTTATGGATTGTGATGATATTTGGTATGCTGATAAGTCTTATGAAGACGAAGGTCAAGGTCAAATATGGGCCTCCTGGTGGATGACCTTGGTACTGCAGCAGAACTTCCGGTTTTTGTATCTTTGGACCTGAACATGCTATGGTCTTGAATTTTTGGTGACAGATAGTTTTTTCTGTCAGGAATAAGTGGTGTGGGTTTGGTCCCCCTAGCAGCTTGTTCAGGAACTGCAGGGGACTTTCGGGCGAAATCTTTGAAAGCCAATAAGTCCAGATAGGAACAGCGTATTTTCATCATTTTTGGTGTGTAGGTATCTGACAGAGAGCTGTACATAATTAACTGCAAATTATGCAAATGAGGACTTTATTTGCAT
>NW_017804242.1:535510-550017 GCF_001625305.1 Branchiostoma belcheri | reverse complement strand
TATATATATATATATATATATATATATATAGATAGATAGATAGATAGATAGATAGATAGATATATAGATAGATATAGATATAGATAGATAGATAGATAGATATAGATATATATATGTTATATTTTCGTAAGTGAAGAAACAGATATTTATGTTTATGTTTTTATTGTCTTCGTCAGAAGGACTATGAAATTGTCTCGCCGCATTGTGGGAACTGCGGATTTTGCGATATAATTCTGACAGGCATGATTCGAAGTCCATGATTTTTGGCAGGCAGATAACCGTTGTTGAGGCCGAAGTCAAGTGCAAGTTTCGGCTTCGTGGGGGGTCCGTGCGTCATGTTAGTGCACCTTTTGTGTTTGTGGCTTGTTAGCAAAATAACTTAAGTATTTGTAAAATGTTGCTTACAATTTTTGGTAGACAGATTACTCTTGTTGGGACTAAGGTTAAGTTCGTTAATGGGCTTTGTGGGGGTTTCGTTGTCACTGCCACCTCTGCTTGGAGACAGCCGACAGCTGGAACCCCATAATGGGATGGGATCAAATGACGTTACATTGAGGGACTGTACTATAAGTTCAGCAGGGGGAGGATAGGTTGGACATGTGACGGGTTATTTTCTACGGCCACACCAAGTATGGATGACGTCCCCTGGAGACCTTAAATTTAATGTGAAAGCGCAATGAAAATATGAAGGGCTGAAAAAGGAGATGGAATTTGGAATATACTAACTGTAGAAATACAAATGTTATGACACAAGTCACACAAGTTGAATAAAAGAACGCAGTGTAACAAGAAACAAGTCTTCTATTCGTCATAAAGATGAATTAACAAAACAGCAGTAGTCGCCCTGTTCTGATTCTTTCCTTTATCACATCTTCTCTTATAATATTTTGCGACACTGTCGTGACACTTTCATCATAATACAGTAAGAAGAATTTCTTGAAAGTTTTTTTCCAGTAACAGTAGGGTGGGGGTCTAACACGGGTGACGGCGCGTCTGTAAAATCTGTGGCGAACCCTTTCAGGGTGTTCTGTAGTATAAAAAAGAGTACAGAGATTCGTTTGTACTTTAGACCAAATTGATTACTAAAAAGAGTAAAGAATACACATGTTCATTTCTCTAGAACAATGTACCTCTGACGAAGACATGAGATCTCCGACCTCTAGTTTATATTTATATTTTTTTTTAGTAAGTTAAGAAACAGAAGGTACACATTGACTTCTGCTAGATTTGTCTCAAATGCATTAGTGAGTGGCTAAACCATGAAGCTGGTGTGCTATGTCGAAGGGTGGTTATACTGGCTATACAGATACAGAAGCTGGTGTGCTGCGCAGAAGGTTGTGTAAATACAGAAGCCGGTGTGTTCGGTATCTATATAGCCGGCATAACCTTCCTTCGGCGTAACACACCAGTTACGTTAAATGGCGGTTATACCGGCTATACAGATACAGAAACCAAACGTGAAGTGATGTGTCACCTCCAGTTGACTGGACGCGTCCGGCTGTTTGTGGATGTCCCGGTGGTCCAGCGGGGCAGACGGAGCGTCCCGGCAGACCGGGCGGCCCTGCAGGGCCCATCGGCCCCTGTTTTCCACGTGGCCCAAGCGACACAGGGCCAGCGGGCCCCATGGTCCCCTTTTCTCCCTGAGGACCAGCGGGCCCCTTTTCGCCTGTAGGGCCAGCCGGCCCAATGGCTCCCTTTTCTCCTGGAGGTCCAGGAGAACCTGACATAGGAGGAATGGTGTAGTTTTAGTTTAGTTTTGGTTTTGATGGTTTATTTAACTTTCTTGAAAATAATTTTACTTGTGGCACCAAGCCCAACTTGCACATACACAATTAGCAAGCCTGGAACAACAACAGAAACGAACATGCAGTAAATCTCGGGACACAGTACACAGTAGACTTCACTTCAGCCTTTGCACACTCAACCTCATCTCCTCGGCACAAATGTTTCATATAACTTCACCATAAAAAGACAATTTATTGCAATGAATATACAGTCATGTAATAGCAAAGTACACCTTATGGAAAAAAAATTGATCCCATGCATGTACCACGATGAACAATTGGATCAATATACAAAATGACAAGCTCTTATACATACCGTAAAAATCTTTTGCAAATGGCATTAGTGAATTTTTCTTACGATTTAGCTCTGAAAGTCGCGACTCAGTCTTCCTGTTCAGTTTGGCAACCTCTTGAGCTAGCCTGGCCATCTCCTCGGAGTACACCGTGGCTTTAACTGTTTCAATAAGAACCGGTTGACATCGAAACGTAAGCAGGTGAGAACCTTACTGGCTGTGTAAGAAGAAAATTCTATACCCTAAGTATCTTCCAACCTGATGAAATTATTTACGGGGATGCAGTAGGCATCTCTAAAAATGATGGCAGCAGTACTAGCCTAGGTCTAGTGTTGTGGCCGTTAGCTTCAGCTTTCTATTACACCGTATTATTGCACCGTAACACCTAACTTCATTCCACAGTAAACCAAGACAAACAATGCCAATTGGATCAGTATACAAAGATAGGCTCTTATACGGTACAAAATCTTTTGCACAAATGACATTAACTGCACTTTACTCACGATTCAGGTCAGAAAATCGCAGTTCAGTCTTCCTGTTCAGTTTGGCAACCTCTTCAGCTAGCCTGTTCGTCTTCTCGAAATGTATCGTGGTTTTAACTGTTTAGAAAAGAACAGGTTGCACCAAATCCATAAACACGTAAGACAGTCCACACGATATAGGACGAACATCAGACCCAGACAAAACTTTGATATTGGTAATATAAAGGACGGCCTGCTGTGATATTTTATACACAGTGAACCAGTGCGCAGTGAATCAGTAACACCTAGCTTCAGTACACAGTGAACCAGTAACGCCTAGTTTCAGTACACAGTGAACCAGCAACACCTTAGTAGCTCCGGTGAACCAGTGATACCTTAGTAGTAGCTTCAGTGCACAGTGAACCAGTAACACCTACGTAGCCTCAGTGCACAGTGAACCAGTAACACTTACCTCCAGTGCAGTTAGCCAGTAACACTTAGTAGCTTCAGTGTATAGTGAAGCAGCCGGACGCCTAGCTTCAGTACACAGTTAACCAGTAACACATAGCTCAATTGCACAGAACCAGTAACACATAGCTCCAGTGCACAGTGAACCAGTAACACCTAGCTCCAGTGCACAGTGAACCAGTAACACCTAGCTTCAGTACACAGTGAACCAGTAATACCTCGACCCGTGAATGAAAGAACTTTGCTTTTTGATAAGGTACCTGACCTGCGAAATATGGCAGCAGTATAGCATTGGCCACGACGAACACAGCAATGGTCAATTGCCACAGCTTCTTGCACAGGCCCAAACATTTCTTCTTCCTGCTGTTAGCTTCTGCAGCGTAAGTCGCATCTACAGGAAGAAACATGATTGAGTTAATCACAGGCGTAAAGGTAGGATAGACATGGAAAGCATGTTTTCTATTAGATACATATGTAATAGTAATATATCCAATATGAAAGCGAAAAAATGAATTATTGGAGAGGTACCATGTTCAAAGCAAATACATAATATTCACTTTCATGGTCTACCCTAATAAGCTACTAATCTGTTCATTGTTACACAAAAACATTCATATATATATCATATATTGAGCAGCCTCTATAGTTCAGTCCTGCTACATGATGTAACCCAAGACCACAAGGTGTTTGTGTGCTGTAGCACTAGTTACCATGGTGACAGACGTCTGGTTTTGTTCGGAGAAGAAGAAGAGAAAAATCAAACGGCTAAAGAACAAATGATGATATGTTTTCCTTCTGCGAAGGTAAACATAATTATCATCATCATAAATATAGATGACAGAAGAATTTTTAGACTAGAAATTAGAAAGCGTGAAGGCTATAAATTATATCATAATTCCACACGAGGCAATAATAACGTCTTACCTGCTCTGGAGGCGTACAGAGGGTTCGGTATGTTTGCAGCGGCGTCCGCAAGTGATCTCCAATCAGTCGGTGGTGGCTGCGTGGGCGTGCCACCTAAACAAAAAACACGATAAAATTGCGTGAATTTAACTATATTTTATTAAAGACGCATTCGATGCAGTGCTAGGACTGGAAAACTGTAGGTTTTAATAAAGTCAGTAATCTAGTCACGTATGTACATAGCAAGTTCATGCAACACTATCCCAATGTATATCGATATTCATTGATCAACAATGCGATTTTGACATGACTCATAGGAAACGTGCGCTTTTAACAATCATAACTATCGCCCAAGTTATACTTCTATAGCATACGTTTTCAAGGTAAAAGGTTGGTTATCTTGACAAATAGAGATCTGAACAAAAGTTTTTTTCAACCTTTATTTAGCCTTGAAAATGTACAGTATGTACTAGTACCACTCTTCGGCCTGAGCCGCTTTTCAAGAGGTCAAGGGGAGGTAGGTCAGGGGTCTTTTACAAATGCTTCGGCTCAGTTACAATATTAAATCAGCCATACAAATACAATACAAATACATACGAGTCCATACAAAATTCAAACATGTTAATAATGAGTTTAGTTTTACTTTAGTTTATTCATAGAAAGCACAGATGCAACAGGAAACCCGGAATGCCGAGAATAAAAGCATCAAGTTAAAGGAAAAATAGAGATTTATTGAAATAATGACAGTTTTGTAGACTGGTTCAAGCATGGAGGTAAAAATCGCACGACGGAGACATTTTAGTTTACGCAATAAATAGTAAAAAGAGCTTTACAATGTGGATCGACACAGACCGCCATCTTTTTTTTAATATAACGTAACTATAAAACTAAAAAAAACTATACTGTAACTATTGCTTGATATACGAAACGAAAGCTAACAACTTCGGGAAGTGGTTTTGTCAAGACGAAAACTCGAAAAATAGTGAAAAAAGAAAAGGCCTAACAATTTAGCCCATTATATTCAGAGAAAATTGCTATTAAATACATGTAAGTTATTATTAAATGCAGTGGATCCAGAGAGCAGAAAATGGCAAAAATATCCAGCCAAATCTACTAACGTACCTCTTGTAGTCCCAGCTTGTGCCTGCTGCTGACGGCCGGCCGATCTCGACATGGTGTGACAGAAAAACGCGTCCTACCAAGGCAAGACTTTTCTAGATTTAAGCCTGCCTCAACTCCCAAACCAATCTGTACTCGTACCTTTGATCAGCACAATTAACATAAAACATGATACTAAAGGTTACAAAAAAACGCCACTGTTTGAAAAGTCGAGACAAATTATATGAAATTTTATCACTTCTGTGATTTAATACTGAAACGCGCTTCATAATGAATATCATTTCTGACGGTCCTTTCCTCTAAGGTTTCGAGATATATTGTGTACATTAATGCACGCGAATTCGGAGAAAAACATCTTTCGACGTTATCAATTTGAATATAGTTTCACTATCTTACACCTTTGTCTATTTGTACACCATAAGTGTTATCTCCGCCTAAATGTAATTAAATGTGATATCATTTATAACGTTAGCGTTGTATTTATTCAAGTCTTTAAGGTCTCATAGCTATATATCTGCCTTTTAAAGCCTTTGACTGCATTGTTGGCACCAATTTCGTAATGACGGGGCCAACTGGATACGGCTTGTTCAACTGGATCTGAGCTGAGGGATCTACTTTGAGATTACAAATTTTCGTTCCTTTTGGACACGGGTTTAAAACAATGAATGATACGTTCATGACAAAAAAAGAAGAGGAGAAAAACTTTATTGAGTGATCATGCCAGTAATTTATGTAATGTCTATGACAATGATGATCTGAAAACAGTGTACACTTTACCACTTGTCTCGCTCAGGATAGTATTAATGATACTAGATGAAATGATTGATCACGATTGCAGGCACACCAGCTACGATATACGATATGACTTTATTAGCAAATAGCAGACAACATGAATTGGTGTCTGAAATACCTTGCTAATTAACATTAAAATGTGGAAAATTACATTGCTACACCCATCCATAAAATTAATTAATTCACGAAACGTATATTACATTCAATAAAATATTAAAATTCAGTGGTACTAATTAAAATCTTAAATAGAAGATATAAGAATAGCGTTACAGTACTACAGGTAAAATTACAAGAATACAAGTCGAGTACACAAGTTTGTAGTGCACAGATTCTGGTTCACAATAGCACATATGCCATTTGGTACAAGTGTTTAAGCAGTCTCTGATAATCGTTACTACAGAGTCTGGTTGTACAGGGATGTTGCTTGATGTAGAAACGATCTTTTGAGACGTTCGGTTCTACATGAAGGCAGTGTGAGTTGGTGGTGGTTCCTGAGAGTTCTTCCAGTCCGCTGTTGTCTGTCCTCTGTGACCATATGATGCAGCGGATGGTCACTGGAGCGCATCTGGTTGAGGAGTGCGACTGCTGCGTCTTCACGCCTGGACTGGAGAGTGGGCAGGGGGGTTGCAGCCGGGGAACTTCTGTTCCTGTTTATTATCCTCACGGCTCTTCTCTGCAGAGCTTCAAGTGTTTTTGCCTGTGAGTTGGTGCATCCGACATAGACCACGTTTGCATATTCCAGAACAGGTCTAATGAGGGTTGTGTACACTGCCGTTAGATCGTCTGCAGGCATGCCGCCTTTGGCAAGGAGCCGAAGGTAATGTAGGCGCTGTGACCCCTTCTTCGCCACGTGAGTTATGTGACTGTCCCATTTGAGGTTATCACTGATCTTGAAACCCAGGTAAGTGGCACATGTAACAACCTTAACCTCTTTTCCTCCGAGAATGAGGGGAGGGAGGACTGGAGGAACTCTAGAGAAGCATATCCTAAGTTCATATGACTTATCACCATTCATGGTCATGTTGTTTTGGGCTGCCCACACATCCAGGTTTGTTGCTTCTTCCTGCATAGAGTTGTCCAACTCAGCACTGACACAAGGGATGCATCTGGATAACCCAATGTCGTCAGCATACCCAATGTTGGTGGTAGTCGGGTGTTTCACAGAACGAGTGGACATGTAGACTAGGAATAAGTACGGTGATAATACTCCCCCCTGGGGTACTCCGGACGTGACGTCCTTCCAGCTGCTGAGTTGACAGTTGACCGCTACACGTTGTTTCCTGTCAGTCAGGTAACTGTTCATCCATGTAAGCATTCTTGCGGGGATGTCACGGGTTGACAGGTGCTGTAGAAGAATGCCATGGTCAACTTTGTCGAACGCTTTCGACATGTCGGCAAGTAGCACACGCACGACTGATGTCTGTTTGTTGTCAAGGCTTGTGAACCAGGAATGGTATGCCTTCAGCAGTGCGGCAGTAGTAGAGGACTTAGGCATGTATGCAAACTGGTCTTTGATCCAGGGTTTCATTATGGGGAAGAATTTGTTGAGTACAAGTCTCTCCTGGACCTTACCCAGCGTGGAGATCAAAGAGATTGGTCTCCAGTCTTTCATCGAGTTGGGATGAGAAGTTTTGGGTACCGGACAGATGTTGGCCGTCTTCCAAGCAGAAGGCATGATGCCAGAGTTGTAGGACATGTTCATCAGATGACAGATTACCGGGCTCAGATCCTCACAGAACTCGCTTAAGACCCAGTTTGGTACACTGTCGGGACCACAGGCTTGTCTTGGGTTTAGACGTTTAAGTGTTGTTTTGACCTGGCCGATGTTGCAGAGATCATGCAAGTCATTTGTTGGTGGGAGTGGGAAGAGAGCAAAAGAGCTGCTGTTGGACATTGCCTCCCCAAAGAAGTTGTTTAGTTGGTCAGCAACTTCGTTTTCTGGTATGTTAGTGATAGTGATCTTTCGTTTTGATTTCTGTGTGCGGCCAAGCTCGTTGTAACAAATGTACACAGTCACTATCAGGCACCGGTGACTTCTGCCCCTCTCGGAGCCAGTGATCATAACTGTGTTATGTGGAAACCCGAAGTCCGTCTACACCACTGTGAGCCCTCTAGAGTGCTGCACCGTCTGGTAACACAGGATCGGAAAGACGCCCTAGGGCTGTGTATGGCGATTACCGACTGGTCTAGCGTGTACAGCGCAGGCACAGTCGAGGACAAGGTGACCACTTTCTACAACATCAGCTAAATGATATCAATAGAATCGTAGCTAAAATAAAATTATTAAATCAATCCAGTGGAATTCAGAGAAATCCCTCAAATAGCTACAGTGGCGATAGTTCTCCATACACCAATTGGATTGGATTTTAATAACTCAGGTTGCTCTTTATATTAACTAGAATATTACATAAGATGCAACGCTGCAAGTACTTACTTAACAAATGGAAAGTAAGACATGAGTCAGGAAACATCTATAGTCCTATCTGTAAAATTTGTAATAAAGTTGAAAATGATGAACTTATGTTTTTGAAGTGCGACAGGTTAAAAAAACTTCTGGAATAGAGTAAATGTTACCAAGGATGTTACTCAGGATGAAGTTCTGTTAGGCTCAAAAATGTGACATAGTAACAATTGCAAAGTACTCTATTCATATTTCTTAGTTAAGACACAGAAATGATCATTATAGAAAACTTATGAGAGATGATGTATTCCATACCTTCCTGTATTCCTCCACCACTGTATTGAGTGAAAAACATGTACTTTGCACTAGTAATTGTTGTATTACAATGTTTAATCAGAATAAAGTATCGTGGCGAACACGGAAAAGTTTTTAAAAAATACACAACTAGTGATCTTTGGCCAAGCTAAGCCTGATACTGGCCATGTTCAGTTGGCAATCTATTTTGAGGCCATTCTCATCTTTTACTAAGTTGACTTATGGGATACGTATCCGTTTGTTTTGTATCATTATGCTATTGTGTAATGTTTATATGCTTTACACTTCTCGTATTCATTTCAATTTCTCTATATCGTGTATATACAGCTAACGTGAAAACAAATTCAGGTTGTAGAAAAGTCGTCTCGACTCATGTTAATAAAAGTCGCCCAGAGATATGGTCCTGTAGAGTACCTCATTTGATCCCCTTTGCTGCTAACTCTTGACGAAGCCTTGCCAGGTATCCTGGGTCTGGATAGCCATAGCTAGGAATATAGGGAGAGAAAAGGTATTGCAGTCACTCGTCAGATTTGGGTGTGGCATCTACATGTATTATGGGGATCATACTACGGGTAATGCCTACCTGCCAAAAGCTCCGCCATAGATTTGAGATTTTTTTATTGCAAATTTCTGCTCGAAGGCTAATTGCAAATGACACGGGTAAAAGAACATTGAATACTATACAAATAATAAAAGGATATTGTCTGGAACTATGTATGTGGGTAGATAAAAGAAGAATATTTCGTTCATTGTCTGCCAGATAATTTAGGATGAATTGCAGAAGTTTGTTCGTGTCACAAGAACTTATGAAACGAGTTGTGTACTAGTATTCAGTTTGAGAAAATTTGACGTCTTAGGACACATTGAAATTTAAACAAATGGGACAGCATCAGGCACTTACCCAGAGGCTCCTCCGTGGGTGTTTGTTTTGTGCGGAATGCCGTTCCAGATCACCGTGTCTGTAGCGCCAGTAGTGACGGAGGTTCCAATGGTGAAGACCAGGCGATTGTCAAAGGCCCGTTTCAGGAGCTGGACCAGCTCTCGTCCCTCGTCGTTGTGAGGGAGATAGGCATTTCTGGAGGTGCCTTTGTAGGAACGACCGGGATTTGGATGTTCAGGCTGTATTAGGTGGATATGTGAATAAGACATAATATCCAAGCAGAGTAGACAGCCTCAATCAAATTGGCCAGGCTGTATCCATTTGCCAGACAGTTATTATTTTTGCCACCGAGTATATGTCTATGGTAACTGTCTGCTGTCAAATGGATACAGCCTGGCCAATTTGATTCTGTTTTGCAGCCACGAAAAGATTTGCTCGGCGATTAACTGAGGAGAGACAGACTGATTTGATAAAGAACGGAAAAATTAAGAAAAGTCCAACTTGAAACTGTTTCATCAAACTTAATGTGTCTTTATTTCTCCCCCAATAACATGAAGAGACTGAGTACTTACCCCTTGTATTCCATTCGGGAAGTAGTAGCTGATGACGATGGCTTCACAGTTCTCGTACCCGGGAAGCCTTGTTCCAAGGTGGATCGCCCACGTCATGCTTCCTTGGGGCTGGTTTCCTTTCAGTTCTCCAACAATGGTGCCACAAATGGGACACTGGGACTTGTAGGACAACGCTGTATCTATGCACTTTCTACAAAACGTGTGTTTACACGGGAGGGACTTTGGGTCAGTAATGTATGACATGCAAATGGAACAATCGCGTGTGGCATCACCTCCATCTGATGTCAAACTTTCTCCTGTTCCTCCCTGGCCTGTGGGTGTCTTACGCCGTGCTGCTGAGGACACCGCTTTGCTACGCCGACTTCGTGGCTGAGCAACTTGTAGGCGGCTCTGTGTGGTGTCTCCTTTAGCGACAGCGAGCCCTTTCCCCTCCATCGCTCCGCCTCCAGTCGCGCCTGATGGCTGGAGGCGGATGGCTGCTGTCCCAGTCACACCTCGACCTGACGTGATGTCGGCGACATTACCGGGCGCAGTGCTGGGAACTTTGGATGCCCGCGTGGCTGTGCCTATGGAAAAAGTGAAAAGGAACCAGGTCACCAAGTGCTGTAAGTAATACCGTAGTTAGATTTACTAGGACGTACAGCAGTGTATTATACAAATTTATCCTGTCAGCAATCCCTTGTATTTGTGACCAAGTAGAATAGACGACTGGCGTTGTTATAACATAATAGTTTCCTTGTTGTGCTACAACTGTACACCTGTCCTGTATGTTGAAATTTCATATCTTGTTGTCAATTTGAAATGTTGTTGTTGCGTACTGTATTACTGAATAGGAACAAACAAGGAGGCCTTGTACATGCTACATGTACTATTTGCATCATGTACTATTTTAGTTAAGCTAAGGACCTACCTTGGATGGCAAGTAGCGTATTCCATCCTTCCGTGTCCTCAAGTAGAGCGCGACTTCCTCCTGCTTCTGTTGTTGTTTTAGACTGTACTTGATTTACGCTGCTCCCTTGACCTGTGCAAAGTTCATCTCTGCACTGCCTGATTTGGCTGAATGCACTCGCCACCTCAATATCTGTGCCGCGGGACAGGAGAGTCTGGAGTAACTCCTGCGTGCTGGACAGTCGCACCTTCTTCAACTCAAGCCTCTCTTTCTCTGCATACTGCTGCTTCTCCTCCTGCCTGCACGTAGCCTCAACCTTTTCCTTGCATTGCTCCCCGAGTTTCTTGATAAACGTGACAAGATGGCTGACTTGCTCATCTACAAGCTGTTCGGCTTTTTTACCTTTAGCTTGAATGTCCTCGATGGATTTGTCCACTGTCTTTACTGCGTCCTCTGTGCTTCCCAAAGCCTGTTGTAGTTCTGTGACCATATACTGGCAGGAGGATCTCAGTTCGTTCGTAATGTCTGCGAGATTCACAACGTTGTGCCCGGGTTTAGGGTGGTCCAGGACGATGCAATCCCGGCAGACCGGCACGCCGTCTGTCTTACAGTAGAACCGCATCTTCTCGCCGGCGTGGGCGTCACAAGTCGGCTCGTGCTTCTCCGTTTGTCCGTCGTATCGTCCTGTCCGCAATTCGTCGAGAGACACGACAAGGTGACCTTTGAACGCTCGGAGTGTCTGATGAATAGCCACGCACGATTCGCAGAGAAAGTCGTTACACGTCAAACACCTGGATACGACGGCTTCCGTGCCGCCACAGCTGTCACACGGTATCTTATCCACGGAGTGCTGAACCTTCTTCCGAGCCCCGATTGTCTCCACCAGGTTCAGAATGAAGAAGTTGTCCTTGAGTCCGGAGACGCCGCCATCTTGTTTCAGTGCCGTGCCGCGCTGGCAGGTGGGGCACTTCACTTCCGTCTCACCTGGTTTCACGTACTCCTTCAGACACTCCTCGCAGAAGGAGTGCACGCAGTCGAGAATCTTCGGCCTCCTGAAGGTCTCCAGACAGATCTGACACGTCAGGAAGTCGTCACTGATCTCCTTCAGCAAAGCGGATGCCATTTTGATCAACTTTGAACGTCTGATACACACGTACACCTGTTCGTGATGTTTACTTTCTACATTTGGCGTTCACCTTTGACCAGACCACGTGCCCTTAGCAAGCGAAACTAGAGTTACGTAACCTCAGCTATATTCCCTCGCCAAATAATGTTACCACAAAAAGGTTTCTTAGCTTTACTAGTATACTCCCAACAGCTTTTAGTGCAAACTCTCCATCTGGACATCTATCCCAAGCCTATAGTATAGCGTCAAAGAAAAAGGAATGCCTGGCGCTACGATTAACATTTGCTTAGAGTGGAAAGCAACGTGGTCTTGAGGTTAGGGTTCTTCACGTATAAATATGGAATTTGGATGTTCTCTTTAAGATAAAAATGTAGACACATGGTTTTTAACTGTTTATTTGAAATAAATCGTCACTGACAAAATAGATGAGTGTGTATCACTAATTTTTAGTGCTAACATTTAATGAGAACCAGAAAGAACACAAAAGTTATCACCCACTCCTGTACTGAAATAGCATAAAACGTTCGTGCATAGATTGCTAACAAAAGCGGGCATAATCGCTCAAGAAGGAACGCAAAACAAGGAAAAGGGCATACTAGAATACCAGCCAAATGCTCGAAACATAGCTAAAAATGCATTCATTCAATCCTATAGGCATGCAAAGAACAAAAGATATCATCCACTCTGTACTGGAATAGCATTCGAGCATAGACTGCTAATAAAAGCGGACATAATCATAAGTGACCAAGACTACTTGTCTTGTCTTGTACGGATTCTGCACAACACCCCTAGATTGGGTAAAGCGTGCAGGGGAGCTGTGCGATGCGCTATTGCTGCTTCTTTAGGTGTTGAAGTACTGCAACGTTGAACTTCGTGGGTTCCGCAGTATCAGTTATCTCTTGGGGCAAAATGTTCCAATCTCTGACAGTTTGTGGAAAGTATGAATATTTGTAGCAGTCTTTGTGACTAGATGGAATTGTGTCTTGTGAAATGGTGATGACTTGGATGTTGTTTCCGATTCCGAAGCACATAAGTTATCGATGCAGTGACGCTTGGCATCTAGCTTTTTCCGGCAACTCCTTGCCTCCATTGCGGCGTCCAGCCATTTCGGCTTACGGCTCACGTCTGATGTCGGTAGGATCAAGGATGAGAACGAGTACGGTCCTGAAAACTTACATGTAAACTGCACTGGTCAGACTGTTGGTGAAACTGCCATATACTAAACTGCTCGAACTTGGTGGGGTTAGCGACAAAAAAAAAGGTCCCTCACAACCTCTGCTTGGAGGGAACTCGTCACCCATATGAAACATTGAAACGCCCGCCACTACATTCAAATGAGATGAAATCTCGGCGAAACCAATATAATATCTTCAAGGGGTGAGTGAAATTTCCCAGATACTGATACTGAAGCACCGAGAAAAGTCATTTAGATATGTATCAAACTATAGTATACACACCCAAACAACTGGAATTGTTGACTGACAACTGGTTGTAAGCATGGAGGTGTGATGGTGTAAGTAAAGCGAATCCACCGACCGGCTCTGCCAAACTGTTCAGTCTATTTGGAAAATTTCTACTATTTTCAAAAACCCAATTGGGAGACTATGTGGCGATGGACAATGTCAAAAGTACTCCATAATAGCTTTTGGATAGATATCCAAAAGCACTCGAGAGGTCTGAAGAGCGCCCTCTGTTGTCTTGCAAAATAAGTGCATCACATGATGCTCACGATGGAGCCCGGGGGAGATACTTTTTCACATTGGGCTAAGGGTAGAGGTCGAGAACGAGGCGGAGGTCACTGGAGGTCACCGGAAGTGACGCGTAGGGCTGGACTGCTACTCATATGCTGCAGCAATACCTCAGTTTCGGTAGTATGGGGAGGGCTACCTGCGTCTTTCCCTCGATTTACGTGCAAAAACGTCAACTTTTACGTCTATATTCACTGCATTTGTTTGGCTCTTACCTCTGGGGACAAGGAAAAGCACAGTTCAGATCATATTTGAGGGGATTTAAGCTCTGGGGACCAGGTAACACTCCATATAACGTTACATGTAGGTAATGGGGACCAAATTGGTTATCAACGTTATATTTTGTGTGGCTCTTACATCTGGGCTCTTTTTTTAGCTCTGGGACTAGGTAAGGCAGCTAATACAGGAAACATTTGCACCGTACAAGTAATAATTGCAGGGCTGTCAGGTCTGGGGACCAGGTGAGGCACCTTACAGGTGACTGACGTGTATTTCCTTTGACTTGGGTTGACAATAGACCAGGTGAGGCACCTTACAGGTGAGTTACGTGTATTTCCTTTGACTTGGGTTGACAATAGACCAGGTGAGGTACCTTACAGGTGAGTTACGTGTATTTCCTTTGACTTGGGTTGACAATAGACCAGGTGAGACACCTTACAGGTGAGTTACGTGTATTTCCTTTGACTTGGGTTGACTATGGACCAGGTGAGGTACCTTACAGGTGAGTTACGTGTATTTCCTTTGACTTGGGTTGAC
>NW_017804242.1:426981-530117 GCF_001625305.1 Branchiostoma belcheri | reverse complement strand
CTGGGCGCTAGAGACAAGGTAAGACCAGGTAGTGAACCCAAGTCAAAGGAAATACACGTAACTCACCTGTAAGGTACCTCACCTGGTCCATAGTCAACCCAAGTCAAAGGAAATACACGTAACTCACCTGTAAGGTACCTCACCTGGTCTATAGTCAACCCAAGTCAAAGGAAATACACGTAACTCACCTGTAAGGTGCCTCACCTGGTCCATAGTCAACCCAAGTCAAAGGAAATACACGTAACTCACCTGTAAGGTGCCTCACCTGGTCCCCAGACCTGACAGCCTGCAATTATACTTGTACGGTGCAAATGTTTCCTGTATTAGCTGCCTTACCTAGTCCCAGAGCTAAAAAAAGAGCCCAGATGTAAGAGCCACACAAAATATAACGTTGATAACCAATTTGGTCCCCATTACCTACATGTAACGTTATATGGAGTGTTACCTGGTCCCCAGAGCTTAAATCCCCTCAAATATGATCTGAACTGTGCTTTTCCTTGTCCCCAGAGGTAAGAGCCACACAAACGCAGTGAATATAGACGTAAAAGTTGACGTTTTTGCACGTAAATCGAGGGAAAGACGCAGGTAGCCCTCCCCACACTACCGAAACTGAGGTATTGCTGAAGCATATGAGTAGCAGTCCAGTGTTCTGTCCAATAGCAGCGTGGCTGTTCATCGTCACGCGTACTACGGCACTTCCGGTGACCTCCAGTGACCTCCGCCTCGTTTTCGACCCCTACCCTTAGCCCAATGTGAAAAAGTATCTCCGGTGGGACTCGTCGCTGATTGGCGCGTTCTTACAATGCAAACGCTAATAAATAAAAACTCAAAGGACGAGTTTAACAGAATTTGCATAACAATATATGCTTCAATCTATTTCTTCACGTAGAAAATATATTTTACAAAAGATATTTATGTCCAAACGGTAAATGTGAGTCAAAATTGTTGTATTTTCATCAGTAATTCTTTGTGTCTTTGCAAGGTCATTCGGGGTCACAGGTCGCGCATTCTTTCGAAATTTCGATGGCGTGTGACCAGGTTGTACGGCCAGGTTGTCTGCCGGAATTTTCTGCTTTCTTCTGTGTTTCCTGCGTCGCCAGTGGCATGAGAGAGGGGGACAGCGACTGGAACTATTGCGGAGAGACCAGAGCGGGGCAGAGCGCGCACAGCTTCGGGAGAGAGTAAGGAAACCGCGGTGAGTTCACGTAAATAGATTTTGTTGCATGTCAAAAATTATGACCCGCGAAATGATTTATGTTTGTTGTTATTTTCGGATCAGTGAAAGTTGTTGACATGAACTTGGACCCCGCCCCTGTTCATAAAAACAACGGCATCTGTAAGCGTCAGCTCCAAATGTTTTTTTTTAATAAACAGCAATACAAACACACACTGTTTGTTGTTTTCAACAACTACTAAGTGCTGTTTCAAATTATGATTGTATTATTTCTCAACTCATAATAAGTAACCTAATGTGTATGTCATATTATAATGATGTATTTTTCCCAAGATTTGCCCTTAAAACTAGCTACATGTACTTGCTAATTGTGCAACCCTTTTTAGAACTGTATGTATCAGCTTTGAACAAAATTTATGCAATAACTGAATAAGACAGATTAAATATTGTGCGTTTTGTACCATATGGATGTGAAAAACCAGGTTGCCAGAGATGGCATACTTCACCCCTTTACCCATAACATGGAGCAGCTTCCTTCCTCATATTACAACAGTGTTTGCAACCCTTCCAGTCCCGGAGACAGAAATAGCAGTCCTAAGGATGTATTGTGTGTCAGCTCAGGGCTGACTTGTGTGTTTAGGAATCATGGAAACACACAGACCAACATGCCTATGCAGATTATGCAATTTGGTACCTACTGCATGTTTCTGTATGTTCTTAGTTAAAAAAAAATTCCAATACTAGATGTAGTTACTAGTAGGGCTGTGTACTGGTTTGGCATGATCAGGTTCAAGTATAGGTTCAGGTCAAGAGGTTATTTTTTTAGTGGTTGCTACTCACCATAATTGCCATATAATATATATTTACTTATAAACAATATAATACTGGTCGAACTGTTACCCTGTCCCACCCTCACAGTAAATACAGTCAATTTACATGTACAGACATCTTTTTGAGTCAGTGAACGTTAGACCTCCAGGTAGAAAAATATGTAAAAATCAATAAATCAATTACTGTATTAATTGTCTGAGAAAGTTTCAGATAGTATCTGGAATCTTTCATTAGTGACTGATCAAAAATCTGCTTCTTTTCTTTTTTCTTTTGCTTTCATCACATTTATGGTATTTGTTGTTGTTGTTTTGCTGCATGAGAGTTTGTTTAGTCAGAGGATCAGTAATCTGAGAAAGCACTTACGTCCACTTAGTTTACATTTCCCATCAACCATCTACATACCTCCTTTGCACATCAAGGGTGGATCCCTATTTTTTTCAAAAAATAAAATGAAGAATAATGACTTTTTCTCATGTGATATAAACATCTAGTACATGTAGTTGATATGGGAAAACTGGATGGGGCTTGTTATTTAAGATATGATACCAACAATACGTTATGTTCTTGTAATGTAATAATATTATAATGTGGGTATTTAATTTTTAAAACTATTGTTGCATGGGTTCTTCGGCTTCTTCCTGTGTTTTTCTATAACCAAGAAACGTGGCACTGTGTAACCTGGTAGTTACATAGTAGTTGTGTAAGGTGGTTGTCTGCATTAGACTTAAATCGTTATCTCTTTCTGTGTCTCAGTTTCTTTGTACCCTTAATTGAAGTTTAACAGTTGAGAAAATTTTGAATGTGCTTTTTTGTTTTGTTTTGGACTTTTCTATATCAAATAATAAGTCATGATCTGAGTACAATAAGGCTGGAGGAACAGTATACAGTGTATTTTAGCGCCACGTGTACATGTGAGCTCAAGACAACTCCACTGTAATTATCCAGCTGATTGTGCACACCCACTGTACCCCGGGGTATGCATACAGACAATCATGCTATCCCCGGGCTGTAGGTACATAATACATAGTCATGAAGGAGCTGGATATTCTCAGAATACCCCCGGTAGTCCGACATGTGTAGAGATCTATTTCTGCCTTTGAATGATGTAAACTTTACCTTTTTGATGTATTTAGTCTGACCCTTACCTCTTCCCTCATGACCTCAATGAAATTAGCAACCTGCAGGGTGATTTGAGCTTCTCGTGAAAAAAGAATGATTCAAACTTTCTTCAGAGTGTATGACATTTCAGAGAATTTGTCCAGTTCCTTGATTTGTTTTGTAAATTTTGTAGTTATGTATATCACTAGCATATATATATTTACTAGTATATACCTGGATGTCTAACCTTTGGATGTGTAACCCAGGTCTACTTTTTGTTTTGATCTTCAATTTTAGTTAAAAAAACCACACAGTCTTACATAATAGTAACAGCAAGTAAGTCTACTGAACATTTTAATGGATTTCTACGAAACAGTTGGAATACTTTTTTCTCAGAAAATTCACTCCCGTACGGCCAGTATTTTTGTCATGCTGACCTTGACATTTAAACAGCTGTTCCACGTACTACAGCTGTAGTGTTACGCAATACCAGTGTTGTAACGTGTATAACAACTGGTATTGTATATGACAAAGTGGTTAACATAATACATTATACATTATACATAATACATCAAAGTGAAAAGAAAGTAACCGAGAGGTCGTGAGTTCAAACCCCGGCCGGGTCATACCAAAGACTTGGTTCTTTCTCTGCTTAGCACTCAGCACATATGAGAAAGAGTATGGGAAGGTCAAACACACAGCACTACCAGCGGACTAGCCCCCTGCTGTAGTTCTTGCACAACTGTGTGTCGCGGAAGCTTAAGGGCTACGGAAATGGAGATGGGCACCACCCCTATGCTCTGCATAGAGTGGAACGGAACCTAACAATAATCCCTGAACACGTGTACTGTTACATGTACACACACTGATGTGTTTGGGATTAACCACTTAATCCTACTAATGGCTGGGATAAGTGAGTAACTGTGAGGATGATGAGTCCTAGAGACCTTGACTGATGATAAGTAGTCTCTACATGTATAGTATTGTGTCATGGGGCTGCTGATGTGGCCCAGGTGACTCAATATGGGCATTCATAACAACAGTTTTACTGTAAAATGTAGGAACAGGGTGAACTATATTCGTGGTTCCAAGTTGACACTTCGAAGCTTCGTTTAAAGGCAATGCGGTTTTCAGGGCAGCAATAAAAAAAAAAAACTATTCTGGAGATGAGGAAATCTGTCTGATGTTGATATTACTGTTATTTCTTAGCACATTTTCATCATCATTTCATACTTGCAGCATTTAAAATAGCCCCAAAACAAGCTACAAGCTACTTATTTTTGGTACCACCATACATGTAACTAGAACCAGCCTACGGCAGGAAACAAATAACTGTTTTTCATTAAAGATATCACATTTTTGCCTCACAGATTCAACAAATGGCAAATTTTAATGGGGGCAAATGAATGAATAACAGTAAATCAATATCATACTGTAAATCCATGTGAATCATATTCATATTCTCATATCAATATGAGAAATCATCATTGTTCAAGGATACATTTTTAGCTTATACCATTATGTAAGCTGAAAATGCTTTTTAACAGTGATTACTTCTCCATACCATTGTGTGCCTGAGTTCTTGATGTGGTTCAGGTGATGACAATTTGGTCCACATCAACTGTTCACAGGAGGCACTTTACAGGCTGTACGATAATCACTCACGTTTTGGAAAGCTTTTAACTTCATACAGGAAGCTTTGTGAGGATGGTATAGTAACTTGAAGGGCGGTTTAATTGACTATGATGGCAGGCAGGGGAATAATCATTGTATTTACACATGTCACATAGACGTAACCTTTTGAAATTATTTGAGCAACTGGGGCTTGAAAATTTGCAGAAAATGATGCATAAAAGAAAAGTTAAAGAGCCTTTTGCAGTAAGTGATGCATAGGGCGTCGACCATCTCCGTTTTAAATAGCCTTGGGCCACACAACATCACTACAGCAGGTGCTAGTCCATGCCAAGTTGGTAGTGGTGTGTGTGCTCCCATACTCTTACTAGTACTAGTACCCAAATGCTGAGTGCTAAGCAGAGAAAGCAGTATGTACCATTTTTAAAGTCTTTGGTTGACTCGGTCGGGGATCAGACTCAAGACCTACCAAATGAAAGGCGAGCAATCTACCCACATGGCCATTGCACCATGAAAAGAAGCAGAGTCATTATTATAAATGGCTGTAATTTATAGTTACTTGACTGGGCTTTGAAATATCAGCTTCTGCATCTGAATACCCCGCTGTTCCTTTAATAGTAACTGAAAAGACGTGTATTTTGTCATGAAGAGACCATTTATAACAGGTAACATGTGCACCTGCCTCTTGCTGAGGCCATTGAAACTTGAAAAGCTCAAAGTTGCGCTCGTTCTTCTTCGAATGTGTTCAAGGTTGACCTGTTGAAGGTCAGGCTATTGACATTGTGAGAAGATTCCAGAGTGTGTTGGCATTCATATGCTATCAGTGTAAGTTGAATTACATGTAAGTCATCAATTATTATAATTCGTATTTTACTGTATGATTGTGAAGAGTTGCTCATCCGATTACATTTTCCCCCGATGCATATAGTGACTGCTTTTACATATTTTTGCTCCATGGCCTAATGCAACAACCCAGAACTCCGTAGTTACAGTAAATCACTTGATATTCGTGGTAGTAGTCCTTTTTATTTGCGGTTTTGGCGCTCACTGCTGTACCGTGAATTTATCTTTACCCTGAACAAATAATTCACCGACTTCCTTTATTCTGCATCTGCCACCACCGCACACATAATACATGTACATGTAATTCCGCAAAGTTAACATGTTCATTTTTCTCGCACCACAAAATTTTGCTACGACGCACTGTGAATATAAAGTGATGTACAGTATTCTGTTCCATCTGTAATGGAAAATCTGTATTGGAAATGTCCATTAGCCACCAGATAGAGCTTCGACCTTCCTTGACCAGGATTTAGATTCCGAATAGAACACATTTATTTATTCATTGCATCCGTGGCTGATAGCACATATGGAAGTAAAATAAATGGTTACTACAAATTTTCTGGTCGTATGACTGAGTGCAGGATTGATGGTATTTTCCCATGTATGGGGTCATTTCTTTACCATGTTCTACCATGGCTGTGTGCACTGAAAACTATGGTAAAATGAGAAAACATTAGCTTGAATTGTTCTCAATGAAGTATGAAATTGCAGTTCAGGTTGGTTCTTTAATCTATATTAGATATAATCAATGTTAATTGGTTTTGAAAGATAAGCTATATTAGATCCACTTATTTATAGCCTTGATACCATTGGAAATTTGCTTATTTTTTGCTTCTTTATGTTTGAATGCACCCAATACCTAACAGTGTACTTTATATTATTTAGGAATAAAACATTCACAGACCATGCTTGAAGGCCCTCTTTCATTTGCTAATTATCTAAAATGCAGTCATTAGCTTTAATGTCAAAATCATTATTCAGAAATAAATTAAGCAAAATTACTGTCAAAAAATAAAAACAAATTGATTGATATGTTTTAAAATGAAAATCATCAGAGATTAGACTGAGTCATATATATACTTCAAAGTACAAATTTTACATGCATGTACATTGAATGTGTAGTATTGAAATAATCTTTTGGGACCTCCTTTCTGTTCCTTCAACTTGAAGTTGAAGCTCTCGCTGTTTGAATTTGACAAGTTTGAGATTTTCTAACCTGAGAACATTTTCCAGTCTCTCCTTTGATGTTAGGTAATGGAAAAGTGATGATGTCCTTGTAAGTAGGACACCTGCGATGATCCATGGTAAAACGGTGACATGGTGATGTCTAAATTACCTGAGCGACGTCTCAGGGGTGATTCAGAGAAGATGAACAGGAGGCAGCAGAGGAGAATTCCTGTCATGTAGCTCATCTATAGCTCTCCTGATGGGACGTGTCCTCCAGTCCTGTCTGCGTACCATTAATTTTTGTTACTGCTGGGCCGGGGATATGTAATTGTTAAGTACTCTCCAGCAAGCAGAGGTTTTGGCTTTGGTTCATTTTTCAAGGTGTTTCCAGGTGTCTTTATCAGGCTTTCTTTTATGTATTGATCTTGACTATTGTATACATGTACATGTATCTTTTTTTTATGCCAGCCAACTTGGGTGGTAAATGGGAACTGTCTGGCAACTGTGTCTTTACAGCCACCAAAAGATCTGCTTGGAGATTAATTGTTAAGAGGCTGGTTTGTTCAGTGTTGGCATCTGTACCAGCCATGGCATAAATTTGCATTATAGGGTATGGAAAGTAGATGATGAAAGTCACTGGAGCAAATTATGTAACTGACTGGTATCAGACATAGACCATGGTTTAATCCCGGATTACATCATGTCATGTAATCCCCTGCGCAGCTCCAAATACATTCTGGGGGTTCAAAATCTTCAATTTCTTGTTCATTGATTTGTCTGTACCTTTTTGACCATTTTTCCCCATTTGATCATTCAGGTTTCTTACTGTGTATAAAACCTTTTTTATTACATACATTTTATGCATTCTAACTCTTATGTGATGACAGGCACAATGTGTAATGAGTCAACGTAATCATACGTGACAGCCATGCTGATTTTACTAACCAAAGTTTGCTAAATGGTTTGCTTGTTTCTGTAGGTGCAGGTAGGGTGGAGGTGAGGGCAGGCAGAGACAAGACAGGGGCTGACTGGTTTTTATAGGTGAGTCTTTCTGGTAGCTTCTAGTCATAACTGGTAAACTGTAGTTTTATCCAGAACCCTTAGACTTTAAATTTATCCAGAAGTGTGTTCAGGCACGGTTCTGGATAGTCCATACTTATCCAGAACTGTGCTTTATCCAGAACCATGCCCAGGTACAGTTCAGGAATTAGCCTGGTTACCAAACCTATTATAGCTCCCAAGTCCTACATCCTCTAATATTTGCAGAGAGGATGTAGGACTCGGGAGCTATAATAGGTTTGGTAACCAGGCTAGTTCAGGATATCCATAACCGTGCTTTGGGCAAATCTAAATGTACATTCTTGGATATCCGGAGACTATCCACAACCATGCCTGATCCTATCCCTACCTCATTCGGGCATAAAACTACTAGTAGATAGGCATGGCACAACACACCAGTTTTGTGCAGTATGTATTGGTTTATTGGATTTCAAAGTTTAACAGACTTCCAGAAATTTCTAAGTATTAAAATTGTAACTTTTATTGCAATCATTTTTACAATTCTGTACTTGAAGTTAAACAGTGAATTCTGATGAATGTTGGCCCTCAGCAGTTGTATGTCCTTGTCATGTGTGTTTGAAATATAATATTTTATAAAGTTGTGCTATGATTAATGTCTAGTATCATTAGTATGCACGTCACAGAGGAGAGAGTGATTGAGAAATCATATTATTAATTTCATTACATAAAGTCATGTTATTAAGCTGCATGTAGTTATGAATACTCCAAAATGCATTTAAGGATATTGCAAAATGTGTAAACATTATGAGCAATTTCTACTGAATTTTAGTCTTTTTTTATTAGATATCCTTATTGAATAATAATATTTATTGAAATCAAATCTGAACAGTTAAATTGCTCTTGGTTATTGGATCTTTGATAAGAATCGTGAGTAAAATTTTTATTTTTCCATTACCCCATCAGAAGTCCCACTTTGAAATGCATCTCTTGAAAGATTTGCCATTACAGGAAGAGATTCATTTATCGGTAGCACAAAAAACAGAATTCTTGCACAATTTTACGCTGGCCTACAGTCATTAAAAACATGTCTGGAAAGATTTTCCATTTTCTGTAATGGATGATTCAAGTTGCATGCATAAGGAGCATTCTTGCACAATCCTATGTAAGCCCACAGTCACAGATAAAGAATATCAATAATGGTATTGGCTTCTGTATTGCTCATAGTTCACAGATCACCACCCGTTGAAGCAGGTTTGTACCTATGTGATTAGCCTTTAGGAAAAAAATGTTGTGTTTCTTGTTTCCTGTTTCAGTCTGGAAAAAATTAGGGTCTGTAGGTAGGGATTATCTTTGTTTTTCTTTTTTCAGACTCCAGTGATATCTATATAGGGGTCCAACTTATACAGTACAGTGTAACATTATAGTAAACCTTGCATGAGGACACTTTTATTTTCAATGTCAATGTTAGAAAACTAATTGTACAATGTTTTATCTCTCAGGTGTCAGATCATGGAGCTAGAAAATTTTTATCAGCTCGAAAAGTATGTCCCTTGCAGGGATCCACCCCCCAAAAAGTCTAGGGTCCGCAGGTTTTTCTAGGGTCGGTTGGGAAACAGGAAACACAACGTTTTTTTTCCTAGGCCTGACAGGCTGATTCCTATGATACATGTAATGTTGTTAGTATACCACCCGCTATGCATGAAAACACCTCGGATGAAAGCTGCATTGATTGTGGAGCTTTGATATTCCGTATTACCCTAGGGTGGCTTACAGGCACGACTTGTAGCTTATTGGTCGATACCACTTGTTGCCAGACAATCAAAGGTTGTGACGCTTGATATTTTTACCTCGTTGTATTTTGAATATCTACCAAAACTACAGGTAAGAAAGAGAGTGTGATACAGCTACATGTATGTCTTGTTGCCAGACAGTTGAAGGTTGTGTGAAGCTTGATATTTTTCCCTCATTGAATATCGACTAGAATAGGAGAGAGGTATGACTTGTACATGTAGCTTATTTGGTTGGTATGGCTAATAATAAGTCTTGTTGGCAGAGAATTGAAAGTTGTGATGCTTGATATTTTTCCCTCATTGAATATTTACCAGAATAGGAAAAGAGATGGTTAAACTGCTGTATGACTTGTAGCTTATTGGTCGATACGACTTGTTGCCAGACAATCAAAGGTTGTGATGCTTGATATTTTTTCCCTCGTTGTATTTTGAATATCTACCAGAATTAGTAAAGAGAAGGTGATCTATAGCTTGGCTAGGCTCGATATTTTTCGTTGAATATCTACCACAATAAGCTAGACAGAGAGGGTTATAGTTATGAATATTACAGCACGACTTGTACATGTAGCTTATTGGTCAATACGACTTGTTGTCAGACAGTGTTTAAATACACCCAGGAAGATTGTGACGCTCACTTTTTTCCCTCGTGGAATATCTACCACAATGTCTACCAGTATAATGACCATACAATAGAAAAACTATGTGAATTTATCTCCAATTGCTTTCGAAAGAGAGAAGAAATCTTCAAGGCTTAGATTAGTTTATTCTCTATAGCTAGTAGTTAAAACTTTTACGTTATTCTGATATCCTATGTATCATGTTACTCAGTATGATGTACATGTAACATTACATTCTGATGAATGCATTTAGCCCCATGGGCAAGAACATGCAAATAAAGATTCAGTTAATAAGCAAGACAGAGAAGGTTATAATTTATTTGAATATTACAGCACGACTTGTAGCTTATTGGTCAATACGACTTGTTGCCACAGTAACTATAATACCTGAAGGTTGTGTGACGTTCAATATTTTGAATATCTGTCAGAAAACAGGAACCAGAGCCAGCAAGGGATTTGCAGGTTGACGTCAGTCCCCTGTTGTGTAACTCAGTCGGTGTAGATGTGTTTAACCCTCCGACCCCCCACAGATCATGTGGCGATAAATTTTCCATTATACAGCTCTGACTAGCTCTGCTGACGTAACACTGAGTAACCGTTTCCAGGTTGTATCGAAGCAGTCCATCTAGCTGTTTCCAGAAGTGAGCTAAGAACTATCGATATCGGTGTAGAATGATGTTTCCCCCAGATATGCCGGTAGAGATAAATTTTCCATATATCGAGGCAGTTCTATCTTGAGTTGTTTCCAGAAGTGAGCTCAAAACTATCTGACGTATAACCCTTCTGACCACCTCCTGGATCATGTAGCGATAGATTTTCCATAATATTTTTATATAGCGCTTCTGACTGTCGACATAACCAGTTAAACGATTATGTTTCCAGGTTGTATTGAGGCAGTTCCATCTAGTTGTCTGCAGAAGTGAGCTCAGAACCATCAGTGTCTACTCTGATGTTTAACCCTGACCCCTCGATCATGTAGCGATAAATTTTGCCATATATAGCTCGCTTCTGACTGTCAACGTAACAAACCAGTTATGCTTCCAGGTTGTATCGAGGCAGCTCCATCGAGTTGTCTCCAGAAGTGAGCTCAGAACCACCCGTAGATCATGTGGCGTTAAATTTGTCCATATATAGCACTTCTGACTGTCGACATAACAAACCAATTAAACGATTATGTTTCCAGGTTGCAGCGAGGCAGTTCCAGTTCCATCCAGTCGTTTCCAGAAGTGACAGGCTAAACTTTGCGGAGAAGACAGAACCCATCGTGGATGGCAGACTGCTGTACTACTAATATGGTGGCAGGAGTCCTGGGTGCGGAGCGGGATTGTTCTCTCAGTTACTATGGCGATGGAATTGCAGGTGACGGCGAGGCAGCGGCACGTTTCTGGAGGGTCCCTGCTACGGGCCTCCAGTGTCATCGAGGTGAGTTCAAGACGTTCATCAATTTCTATATGCTAGAAATGTGTTATTTTAAGGAGCTAAATTGTCAAATTTTGGCAGATCCAAATTCAACTGTTTTAATATGTAGTACTAGTCTTGTATTTCAAGGTAAGACCCCATTGCATTTTATATGACCATTGTTTACAGTTTTATTGATGACAATGGCTTGTAAGTACATTGTAATCTGTGAGATAAACATATTTCTGTACAGCTTTTAAAAAAATCAATTATTGAAAACACCAATAATATTTACATACATGTATTGTGCTTCAGACAAAGGATTTCTTATTTATAACAGGACAGATTTATTTCTACCTTTATTTGGTAAGATAGCAGCATTTAGTATATTGATTGTTTGTGGCATATTGATGACAGTCAAGCAAGGTTTGACTGTTACTGGAAGATTCTAGCAGTGCCATGGGTTGTGTGTGGCCTTGGACTGACACATTCTCAGTCCCAGGCACAGTGCCAGCTTCTGTTTCTGTATCTTTATAGCCAGTATAACTGCCCTTTAGCATAACACACCGGCTTCCGTATCTGTATCTGTACAGCCGGTATAACTGCCCTTTAGTGTAACACACCACCTTCTGTATCTGTACAGCCAGTATAACTGTCCTTTAGCGTAACACACAAGCTTAAAAGGTACGTGGTGCAGCAGAAGCTGGTTATATATCAAACTGAACAGCCTGTCACACCTAACCTTTGCACATTTTCATCCTTCCTGGAATTCTGTAGTACAAAATCCTGTGTGACTCTGACTGTGAGCCAGAACAGTTTATCGTCTCAGCTTTTCTGACTCCCGGACTTTAGCTACTTACAATCATATTGTAGGGCTAGTAACATTTTATTTCTGTTTTCCGCAAGATGAGGATAAGACAAGTTGACTTCTTCTTTCGTGAATGTAGTTTGCAAAACTTGAAAAGTTGAATACTGATATTGTTTTAAGCAGACATTATTTTCTGCTGGGTGCAGTTGGTTTACGTTTTGAAAAAAAAAAAAAAAACATATACATTGTAGGAACTTAAAAAATTAGTGTGCATGATGATTCATATCAACAGATGTTATTCCAGGTCCCCACTGTAAAGTAATGGCATGCCACTCAGTCAGAAATATTAAAAGAATTACATTTTTTTTCTTTTAATGAATAAATAGATTCTTGCCTGCTTGCCTTTGAAAACATCTGATATTTTATTTGGCAACAGTCAATTTATCTTTGAAAAAAATTCAGATGAGTGAAAAACCAAGAACCAAAAACCACCTTGTTCCAGCCTAAATGATTTTGTATACATTTGTACCTTTTATCTTTGATCCCTGGTAAGCCCCAGGAGTGTTTCTCACTATGGTTTCCCATAAGCCTTCATCAGGAGTAGATTTGCCTCCTGTCACCTTACTTACATGTAACTTTAGTCTCATGTGAGCAACATTCTGAATTTTCCGCTGTGCATGCCACTGTGCATGTAAAATATTATTGATTTCATTAACAAACCAGTTCTATGTACTTCCTTATGTTTTTTCTAGCTTTTGTTGTAAAAATATTCACTATATTTGTAGATCATCAACTTGAACCAGGTACATTTGTAGATCCAGGTCTTTGACCTAAAGATTTTTCAACTTAACTTCAGAATAGTTTAATTCTGTACAGTAAGTAAATATTTACATGTATATAATGTTACTATTCAATAACATTGTGCAATCCAAGACTATTTAACGATAGATTGGATTGTAATGGTATGACTGATTTTCCCAATCATTAGCAAGTATGTTATCAGAAACTAGTTATGCATAATTTGGCATTCAGTGATCATCTAGCCATAATATATTGTGCCTATATATATTGAATTTAAAAAATCAGTAACGCTGCCTGAAAGTCAGTCAGACTGAGTGTAATTTATGATAGTTACTGATACTGTTTATTCACATTCATTGGCAGCCATATATATATGTGCATTGTTGGCTGAATAGCACAAGTGTTTATTAAAAAACTTGAAAGAGATACACATTAAAAAGTATGACATTGACGATTAAAATTAAATAGATTTAAAATTTTGTAGGTCGGTCCATTAAAATAGAGGCGGACTACTATTTACAAATCTTGGTTACTGAGGCTTATTGCCTGAAACAGAAAAGATTTCCTCAGTCTTTTAGTTGCCGATAGACATTCATATTGCCAGTCTGTACTTTGGCAGGTCCCAGCGAGCATACTGCACAGTTATGATAAATGGAGGTCTGATGTTGTTGATAACCCCAGACAGTTTACTGGCTGATAAAACATTCTCCATGGAGCAGGGATCACACTGCTCATGATCAGCTCCTGTGTCCCTTCGGTGCACCCAGTTGAGGTTTACTCTTAGCTACAGTGGTCTTGTGGTTAGGGTTGTTGGTTTAGAATCTAAAAGTTCTGGTTCGAATCCCTAATGGTATAGTAAAGGGATTACACTGCTCAGCTTCTGTGTCCCTTCAGTTCAGGTTTAATGATTCAGAAGTGGGGTTGCAGGTCACTGATGCACAGGCCAAATCTCTATAACTTACTTTTGCCAAAGAACTTTGAACTTGTCTTAAGAGTCTTCTTGCAGTATAAGAAGACTCGTAATTTATTGTGCCTTTGGTGAAAGTACTTTGCACAATTTATTTCCTCACTCAACCTACTGACCCCTACTTTGCACTCAAGATTTACTGAATTTAAACTCCAGGGCAGGTACAAGTTCACATTAAATGTATACCTTCCCCAAGGTTGTGTCTGGCTCTTTTCAAATGTCTTTTAGCTGCTGCTGAAAGAGATGACACTGTGTCATCCTTAATGGGTAGCTTTTAGATAAAGCAGCTAAAATACATCGTGGATCAAACCTTTTAGTTAGGTCTTACCCAGCATGTACATGTGTATGTACTTTTGCAAAACGTGAATGTTACACCTAAAGCCAGTTTACCATTAATATGAAACATTAGCAGACAAACGTACATTGTAGGTGCCCTTCCCAAGGCTGTGTCTCAGATGTACCTCCCAGGAGATACTGAAAGAGGTGGCAGTGTGTAGATGTCTTTGATGCAGATGTCTGTGAGGTAGATGATCACTACTAGTTAGTCATAAAGTCTTAATGCATTGTGCGAGCTGTGTCTCACATGTACATTTGTACCTCCCAGGAGATACTGAAAGAGGTGGCAGTGTTGTAACATGCCTTTTTTGATGCAGAGCTGTGAGATAGATGATCACTACAGTAACTACTAAGTCATAAAGTCTTAATGTATTGTGTATATCATAGAGCTAAGCTTTGATTGAGTGTGTTTACTGAGTTTGTCATCATTGAAGACCACAGGTTACTTGTCAAGTTATTTAGTTATCAAACCAACCATCTGTACAGACCATTCACTGACAGGCAGTTACGTTTAGGTAACTGATGCCATATACATTGTGAAGTTATAAACATCTTGAGCAATAGAGTCTATATTTTCAATAAATAGCAAAATGTATATCTTGGAAGATATCTTGATACATGTACAAATGTATTTTAAACTAAACCATATAAACCTTGAACTTGCACACTTGCCATAACACTTTTAAGTAGTACTGTAGCTATTAAAATAGCTACAGTACTACTACGATGTAATTAAGAATGGGAATACATGTTGACACATAATAACAGCAAAGTTGTCATTTAGATTGTATGTTGGTAATGCATGATTGCCTGGAGCAGTGAAGCAGAAAGAACAGTCAGTACTGGAAACACTTTTCATTTGATATTTATTATACTGTATATATATTGTATGGAAGGGATATTGCTTTTTCTGGTTTGTACAGTATTTCACCTGAAGGAGATGTCAAAGAGGAAATTGTATATACATGTACATGTATGTAGGATTTTGCAGCAGTCTAGAAAAGCAATTAATGTCATACAATCAGGCCAGAAAGAATCTTGAATCAATGGTGGAGACATTTTCATTTGGACAGGTGTCATAATCATGTTTAAGTTGTATATATTAAGGGGATATTGTTTTTCCAGACTACAGTGAGGAGACTTTAAATGATTTATCTTTATACATAAAAGAAATATGGGGTGGCAATGAGCAAATCCTGGTGCATATAAGTTTACAGCTGCTGCAATATATACTTGGACCATAAAATATTAGTAGACATATATCATGAAATCCGGTCAGAAAGAAGAGGCATTTTTCGTCTGGTGTCATGTATGTTACATCAGTACAGGATATTATTATTTTTCTGGTTTATAGGATGGAGACTATAATGATTCATCTTAAGGCCTGTCAATGTGCAAATCCTAGCATATAGTTTACAACTAATAGTATATATACTTGAAGAGTTGTGGAGACAGTTTTCATCTGGTATCATCAGATTCTGATGTACATGAAGCTGAGGGATTACTTTTCTGGGTTATGGGAGAACACTTGAGAAGACTTTTATTACTTCACCTGAAGCCTGGTTGTGAGTGAGGAAATCCTGGCTTAAAAGTTTAATTTACACTCAGCAATATTCAGTCCAGAAAAGCACCATGTTGTGGAATCAGGTCATAAGGAAGCCTCAGTCAGCAGTTGATCCATTTTTCATTTTGCTATCATCCATACATGAAAGGCAGGGCTCGAAATTCATATTTGAGAAGTGGTGCACTGGTGCACACAACCTAAAAATTTGGGTGCACAAAAATTTTTTGGGTGCACCATATTTTAAAGGTAAAATAAGTAGAATGTCAGCAAAAATTAAATGTGTTTTAAAAGTACTACAACAATTTTCATTATTTTTCTGACATTTAGATGTTCAGAATATGTATTTTTGTACTGTACTATACATTTAACATCTTTACATTCGTAAACCTACGAAAATATTTGGGTGCACCAGTGCACTCACAGAACAAAATTGGGTGCACAGCTCTAAATTTGGGTGCACTAAGGTGCACATGCACCCAGTATTTCAAGCCCTTTAAGGGATATTGTTTTTTCTGGGTTACAGGAAGAATTCTTATTATTTCATACCGAAGGGCTTTCAGTGCGGAAATCCTGGCTTATTTATGTAGGTTACAGCAATAACTCAGGTCCAGAGAAGTATCAATGTAGAATTGATGATGTTCATCCATCATATGTCAATTACGATCAAATAATTAGGTCAGATAAATGGCCCATTGGCACTCATTAGCAAATGAAGAATTATATCTATGCTTCATGCAATGATACTTGCTGCTTTTTTAATTGTTCCAATTGGTGTCCTCTATGGAAAAACTGAACACGATTGATTACATTGTAGGTCAGATAAATTGTCAGACCATAAATGGCCCATTGGCACTCATTAGCAAATGAAGAATTATATCTACAGTGTATGCTCCATGCAATTTTGTTGCTCTTAATTGTTCCAATTGATGACTATTGGTGTCCTCTATGGAAAAAATCTGAACACATGCATGCATATAATTTAATACTAACAAATTGTAGTACAAAGTTTGTATCTTAAAATCACTGGGAGAGACGAAAGTACACAGTATGAGTGAAGACCAGGACACAACAGGCTGAAGAGAAGCCTTCTCTCCTGTAGAAGTATCAAGGTATCAAGGTTAAAAGAGTTTGTCGCTGTTATCATATTGATAATACAGCATTTTATGTGTGCATGACCCGGCAGGCTAAGCTCTGAACAGTCCTGGTGTTGAATGTTCGCCATAAATGTTGCCTGTTTGGTTGCAGATAAAAGAAAATGCGTCATGAGTGTGTCTTGAATGTAGACGACTGACCATAAAATACTTACATTTGTAGGCTTCAGTTGGCCTATATCATATGTACATTTGTGTACAATACTGGCCTTCCATGTGTCATTTTTCCCAAGCTCCACACACACAAATGTTTACATTCTCACCAGAAATAGATGGCCCGGCCCAGACCACTCTCCTCTTGTCTTTCCTGAATGTGTTTGAAACATGATCAGACCCTCTCTGTGGGGGATGATGGTGATAAACGCAGGTTCTATTCTGGACTTCACTCAGAATGTTAGAGAAAATGTTATATCCATGTACTTCAGGTGTCAATAAATCTTACTACTTACGATTAGTACAATGTACGATTGCTTAAAAGGATCAGGACACAGTAGAGCTGCACATAGCCTTTTCTACACTCTAAACTCAAAAACCCTGTACTGTACATGTACAAGTCCTATCTCGATGTTAGTATTGTTACTGTTTTGACAGACCCAAAATAAAATTTATATTTGCCTTGGTCAGAATCAGGTCAGAGGAGTCAGATGTCAGATGGACAAGCTACATTTTGTAAGTTAAGCCGTGAGGGATAGCACAGCAACATCAAATTTTGATTTATTCATTTGGCTGTACATGAAGATGCCTGATCACTACAGTAACAGTAACTGCAAAGAAGGTGTTGAGAAGGACTTGTCAGTGGACAAGACTCAGTCAGTGCCAGAGGAGACGGAGGCGCCTCCGCCGTCCAGTTTTTCTCGACGTAAGTCCAGCTCTACTCGGCGTAAATCTGTTCACAAACTCCTCACCGCACTCCAGGACCTGTCCGGAACTCTCACCCAGAATGCAGAATTGCTCCTCCTGAAGGTAGATACATGCACAAGTTATGGATTCAAGATCAATTTAGTAGTCATGGTTTTAAGTTTTACTGAGTGTGTGTCTGTCTTGTCTGTTTTGTACATTTTCTAATGTACAAAATGACATCTTCCATGTCAGCTATAGGGATTTTATTGATTAGTAAATTTAGAAAAAGAATTAGAGTGGGAAAACGATAAAATTATGTGGTTCATTTTGATGCATGTTCCATTTAAAAGTTCTTTAGGTAAACTTTGTAAGAAGTTTCAAAATGAGAGCGTGTAGTAGGTCAGGAGCAATCTAATACTTGAAAGCACAGAAAACATTACAAAACTTAAACGGTCCTATTCTTATCCACGAGTGGCTCTTCAATACAAGCTCCTGCAGGTGTGCCGACAATCACATGATTCAGCTAGTCTCTACCAGACTTACTACGCTGGCTATATATCTGGTGTATTCCCACTTACGTCACAATGGACTGACATCTCGCGAGACTCTTGTTGAGCGAGATGTCAGGCCATGTGACCAACCCCTCATACTTCATCAGTTTTGTGAAGCCAGCCCCAGCGAAGGTAGCGTGTGGTTTAGCTCCGGTTGATCCGGCCATTTTTCTGTGATTACGGCGGTGGCAGCATTATTCTGGTTCCATGCAGAATTCCCGCGTTGGTTACCTGGTTTAGAAGGTACTGTTGTGGTAATGTCTCGAGGAAACAGGTTTGTTGGGTAGTATTTCGGAGCTCAGGCTAGATAAAGATTTGTCGACGTGGCAGCGCGCACGTGCATGCCTCGGCAGATAAGTACGTGTGCTATTCTTCTTCCTCTGGGTAACGTGTTTTTCTATTTCACAGTTGCAGACTCCCGGAGGAACACTGTGGCGACTCCGAACGCGAGTACAACGCAGACCACGAGTGGAAGCCAGCCCGCGAACGAGAGGGATTTCCCGCCTCGGGCGGAGCGTCTTGCCGCCCCGGGCGGAACGGGAGTGTGACCCGGCGGTAGCGCTGTTGCATCCCCTGCCGCCACCAGACAGAGTGAGCAGGCATCCCGAAGATACTGACAGTTCTCTCGGGATCCAGTTCCGCGTTGCCGGCACTGGCCATCCCGCAGGGAGTCCCGGCACGGAACGCAGAGACGCCGTGGGTAGGAGTTTTGCCTCCGTCATTTTACGACCTTATGTTTGCGTGTGTCCGCCCCGGAATCACGTGTGTGTACCTCGAGGTGTTTCACACTTCTATACAGTCTCGTATTTTTCCCCTTTGCGTTTGTTTTAAGCGTTGATGGCTCGTTTCCTCGGAGGGAAAGTTAACTTTGTGAAATTTTGGTCAATTGTTCCGTTTGGCCATGCGTTTGCTAGATTGTCGGATAATCAACGGATGGGCATCGGGCTGGTAGTGGAACAACCTGAGGCCTACTTCGGGGAAAGACTGTGGGACAATTTTTTTCTAAGTTTCCTTTTGGTGTTGGCGGAGCTTCTCTGAGATTGTTGGACAATCTCGAAGCGAGAAACTGTAGGACAGTTTCGTGTATCAGAGGTGGTAGGGACTGTCGGACAGTCTCAGAATTTGGGGCGTAAAACTGTTGGACAGTTTTATGGCATATCGCTTCCCCTGGATAGAGGTTGTTGGACAATCTCGAAGCGAGAAACTGTAGGACAGTTTCGTGTATCAGAAATTTTAGAGACTGTCGGACAGTCTCAGAATTTGGTGCGTAAAACTGTTAGACGGTTTTATGGCATATCGTTTTGCCGGTGCATAGAGGTTGTTGGACAATCTCGAAGCGAGAAACTGAAGGTCAGTGTCAGGTATCAGTAGTGGTAGAGGCTGTCGGACAGTCTCAAAGTTTATTGCGTAAAACTATTGGACAGTTTTATGGCTTATCGCGTTCCCGGGGGATAGAGGTTGTTGGACAATCTCGAGTTACATGGGAAACGGAATAGTTTCGCTCTCCCTATGCGTGGAGGTTTCCGACAACCTCAAGGGGGGTTGGAGACGGAGGGCAGATTTCGGTAGTCTTCTGATCGTCTTTGGTCACTGGGCAACTACTGACAGCAGGAGGAGAGGCAGTAGAGAAGTTTTCGGTCGTCTTTCCTAGCGACAATCGACAGCGGGAGGAGAGACGGTAAGACAGCTTTCGGTCGTCTTTCATAGCGACAACCGACAGTAGAGGGTGGCAATAGGACAGTTTTCGGTCGTATTCCATAAAGACTATCAATAGCAGAACACGAAGGGGAGACGGTGGGACAGTTTTCGGTCGTCTTCCTTTAGCCATTGACCTTTTGGTTTGGCCTTGCAATGGGTCATTTTTTCTTTGTTTGTACGTCGTATGGAGATGCGTACATGTATCGTAAACGCATAGGAAGGCGCTTTAAGTACTACAATTTTTCGGTTGTATGTATTTGAGATAGCTACCTAGTTTTGGCATTTTATGGCTGGCTAAGCCCTAACTCGTGGACCGTGCGTGCTTTCCCCTGGGTTTGCCGCCACCATATAGCTTCGGCTGGTGGCCCGGGAAGCGAGCGAGGGCCCCTCCAGACCTAAATTTACTTAAGGTAGCCGACATATATTTGAGTAAACGGAAGGGTTACCGTTTTAGATTTAGAGAAACCGAAGGAGATGTACCCGTACCCGAGAGTTTGGGGTACACTTGAGGATGAGATAAGATTGAAGTGCTTTAGAAACAGGTGTGTATCCAGTATCACGTATACCGTCATCATCCCAGTTTGGAAAGCAGGCGCAAGTAGCCCTTGATCCACTGAAGCTCTGGGAAGAGAGGGTGTCGGCTACCAGTGGGTAAATGGGTCTGGAACGGGCCCCGCTCCTTTACGGACCACGGC
This sequence comes from Branchiostoma belcheri, assembly GCF_001625305.1. Taxonomy (NCBI): domain Eukaryota; kingdom Metazoa; phylum Chordata; class Leptocardii; order Amphioxiformes; family Branchiostomatidae; genus Branchiostoma; species Branchiostoma belcheri. The sequence continues at coordinate 509,136 of NW_017804242.1, read as the reverse complement.
CAGTAGTACAAGAACTGCTGGCAAGCTTGTTGCGAGCGAGGGCTCAGTGACTACAGTTCGGGGACTCAGTAATTGTGCCCCAGGCCGGCGAGTTCCACAGACATTAAATGGAGATTGAATAAAAAGAAAAGAAGACTACCCTCTCATGGTGTGTCTACGTGTCTTGGCCTACTGAGTGTCTTTGCCTTACGTGACACTTAGAGTAAGAAATGGGAGAGGAGAGGGTAAGGAATGGGAAGGATAAGGATTGGGGGATAATGAGGAAGAGGTTTGAGAGTGAGCCTATGACAGGGGTTAAGGCACCTGATCACTGTAGCGTAGCCGAGGTCTTTTCCACCCAATCCTTAATCGATCACCTTGGCGAGAGTGGAAATATATAATTATTCCCACTTACGTCACAATGGACTGACATCTCGCGAGACTCTTGTTGAGCGAGATGTCAGGCCATGTGACCAACCCCTCATACTTCATCAGTTTTGTGAAGCGGGGCGACAGAGAGAAGGTAGCGGGGTTAGCGTACAACCCGTCTCGTGAGTAGCCTGGTAACTAGAGCGACGTGAACTCGGCGCGGCGAGTACCGGGCGTCAGGGTAGATGATGTAGACACACTGATGGTTTACTTTAAGGGTAGGCGGGAAATTCACAGTTTCTTGAGCGGCGGCGTCATGGGAGGCCCACGCCTGGCAGCTGGCCATCGATGCCGCACGCGCTGGCGGGTCAACGTCGGGAGGTACGAGTATGAGCCGCCAGGTCGAGGTAATAAGTAATAGAGGGGTGGACGAGGAAGAGGAACAAGAGGAACAGCTAGAGATAGGTCCTCGGGTATAGGTCGCGTGTGTTTAATCAAGGCCAGTATTAAAGGCTGGGGTAGCGAACCCCAAGTCGACCCTAATGTTCAGTACCCAGACTGTCTTTAGGGAAGAGGACGCAAGAAAGGAGAAAGCTGGACGGAAATGAGCGGGGACGCAAAGAAATCTCCCCCCCCCGCCCACCCCACACTCACTGTGAGAGTCGCATCTATGACAGGGAGCAGACACTCGACACTAGCTCGCCGAGGTCTTTTCCACCCAATCCTTAATCGATCACCTTGGCGAGAGTGGAAATATATAATCTTTCACACATGGAAGCACAGCCTGGTCCATTGTGATGACTGCACTTTGGTAACAAACTGCTAGAGGGAGCCAATGTCAAGAAGGACTACAAATATTGTTTTTCCCCCGCCAGGTTGCCCCACCAACAACCATAAGTCTCTACTTCACAGCATGTCTGGTCTGAACTCTGAACTGGGGAGTCTTGTCACTTAGTCTTGTAGTAAGTTGTACAGGTTTGACAGTTGTTACTGTATTTCAAGGAGCTCGAACTACATGCACTGGCATCTTTCTTTTCTCTAGCCAGCTGGTTGCCCCACCATCAACCCTAATAAGTCTCCATTCCCATCATGTCTGGCCCAATTTACTCTGGTCAATAAATTGATAGTACATGTAAGTTGTACAGAATTGGCTGTCATAATTGTATTTCAGCTAATACTACAGCTGATACTGACACATGTATAATACTTTTCTCCATGTCATTCCACTTTGCCCCACCACCTATCCTAATAAGTCTCCAATCCCCACCATGTCTGGCCTAATTTACATGTGTCATGGTCACTAGTAGTATGTTGTACAGGTTTGACTGTTACTGTATTCCAAGGAGCACCATCTACAGATGATACAAGTATAGTGACACAGTCATATATTATCATACTTTTCTCCACACGTGTATTTTCCTTTGTCCCACCATCTACCACTATAAGTCTCCACTCCCCCTCATGTCTGGTCCAATTTACTCTGGACCAGAGAGTCTGGTCACTTGTACACACGTAATAAGTTGTACAGTTTGACTGTTTACTGTATTTCAAGGAGCTCCATCTTTAGTTACAGATTATGACACCTGTATACATTGTATCTTGCTTTTCTCCAGCCATCTACCACAATATGTCTCCACTCCCCCTCATGTCTGGCACAATTTACTCTGGACCAGGGAGTCTGGTCACTTGTACACATGTAATACATGTAAGTTGTACAGTTTGACTGTTACTGTATTTCAAGGAGCTCCATCTTTAGTTACTGATAGTGACACCTGTATACATTGTATCTTGCTTTTCTCCAGCCATCTACCACAATATGTCACCATTCCCCATCATGTCTGGCCCATTTGCTCTGGTCAATAAATTGATAGTAAGTTGTACAGAATTGGCTGTCATAATTGTATTTCAGCTGATACTACAGCTGATACTGACACATGTATATCATACTTTTCTTCATGTCATTTCACTTTGCCCCACCACCTATCCTAATAAGTCTCCACTCCCCACCATGTCTGGCCCAATTTACTCTGGACCGGGGAGTCTGGTCACTTGTACTGTACACATGTAATAAGTTGTACAGTTTGACTGTTACAGTAACTATTTCAAGGAGCTCCATCTTTAGTTACTGATACTAGTGATAGTGACACCTGTATACATTGTATCTTGCTTTTCTCCAGTCATCATTCTACCACAATAAGTCTCCACTCCCCGTCATGTCTGGCCCAATTTACCACGCCGTGTCGCCAGCTATCGACAGGCAGCAGCATTATTGCTTAGCCTGCACGTAGCAGGGTCCCGGGGGGACGGCAATCCTATCACTTTATTGAATTAACCGTCTGCCTCGTACAACAGCATTCCCCTGCATTGCGCAACCCACCTGCAATACTGTATAGTCCAGACTGTTATTAACTTGTGTGTCTTCGCAACGCTACAAGTTTGCTGTACTCTCCAAGCAGAGGTTTAGGCTTCGGCTTTTTTTATGTCTTTTTTGGCATTTTTATTAGGATATTCTTTCTTATTTTTTTTGCCAGGCAAAACGTATTGGATAATTTGTCCCTGACTTGCCAATTTGACCCTAGTCTGTCTTGCCATTTTGATACCGACTCTTACATGTTACATGACTCGATACTGTCTTGAAGCCACCAAAGGATCTGCTAGGAGACGAAGTTTGTGGGATATTGTGATGTGACTGTGTGGACCTGACGTGTCTATGATTATAAACTGGGAAGCCAGGACCCTTCGTGTGGTGGAGGAAGAAAACACAACAGATGACCGCACCATTTTGACCCTGTCTTGCCATTTTGATACTGTACTTGCCATTTTGATCCTGTCATCTTGAAGCCACCAAAAGCTCTGCTTGTAGCTTGCGTATGCTGAAGTTTCCAGCAGTTTGTCTGTAATGTGACTGTAGGGACCTCTTGTCTATGATTATAAACTGGGAAGCCAGGACCCTTCGGGTGGTGGAGGAGGAACTCACGACAGACGACCGCGCCATGAGCACGCCCAGCTCAGGGTACCACTCACGGAACGAACTCCACTGGGACCTGGCCGACAAGGTAGCCTTTAGACAGCAACAGTCACCTTAGCACCTTACGTTTTACTAAATTAATTTAAACCTAACTGCATCACGCTTCTAACAACCCTTCCACCCTAGCTAGCTGCTTGGTGACCCACAGCTCTAAGTCAGGAGAATTGGGAGAATCAGAATTCTTAAACTTGTTCATTTCTGCAATTCTGCACTAACAAAGGCCTACACGTAGTTAAGTTAAGTGTAAACAGCCACATGTACAACTTACAAGCTCTCAAGAAGATTAGCCATAACCAGCCACTGTCAATGACAGATGTGTAACACAGTCACTACACACTCACACTCACTGTCTGGTTTATCGTCTTACACCTTTCACAATTATTTTTATCTGGTTCTAAATTATTGTACCAATTATTGCATATCAAATATTATTGAATCAGCAGATTTAACTGCTGAAAAAAACTGTTACATTTATCGTCAATCCGTATTCTAGTCGCATTATGGTAAAGTTAGGTAAAACAGTTTTTTTAGTATTGTGTAATGTACTGTAAAACTTCATTCCCAGTCAATGACAGATACCGAATTCTATCTGAAACGTCTCACTCTTTGGAGAACTTATCCAGTTGCATGATTTATATTTTGTACTTACATGTATATAATATGATAGGCCGTGGCACAGTTCCAACTACTGAGTATATAGCGACTGATTCTAAAGAAAATCATGCGACCATCTAATGCAGGTGGACCTCTATTACCCTGGATGGCACCCAGGTTCCATCTGACTGTGGTCTGAGAATCACAATCAAATTGGATAGAAAACCACAGAAGACATGGGCATGACCAGTATTGGCACCCAATCTAGACTTCCATCACGTTTATTTGAAGTATCTTTAAATTATTCAGCTACAGTCTAGTATACAATAATGTATGTCAGGGCTCGAAATTCATTTTTGGGAATAGGTGCACTGGTGCACCCAACATAAAAAATTAGGTGCACAAAAATTTTTTTGAGGCACCATATAAAACAAAACATAATAAATTATAATTACAGATCTTAATGCTCCTCTTCTAAGCTTGAATCTGAAATGGGAGCTAACTTCAAAATCTTACACAAGTACTACAACAAAGATTTTATTATTTCTCTGATGCTTACATGTACTACATGTACTAGATGCCAAGAATATCCTGCATACTATTATTCAATATGTACAAAAACACCTACAAGAAATAATTGGGTGCACTAAGGTGCACATGCACCCAGTATTTTGAGCCATGTATGTTCTGTTGCTCCGGTCAAGCCAAAATGCCTGTGGATTTTCCTGCCATGCTGTTCATGAAATGAATATGTCCCAACCATTTTCATTTTTTTTGCTTGGAAACGTGATGTGAAGATGGGCCGACTTCTGCTGACTAGATTGGAAACTAGCACTTAAGTATTGCTGACTATGATGTCTGAGAGAGTGAGATATCTGAGGGATAAAGAATCCATCAGTCTAGCTTATGTTGATGGACAATGTATAATAAAAGGTCTGCCTTATCCCTAGCACTGCCTACTTAGATGTACACATTACTACTAATGACATGCGTTTTACTTATAGTGTCAGAACATTTATGCTCATGCATACATGTATGACCCTCCAAACTTACAAAAGACTGAACTAAATACTGGCTAGAAAGAATCATGTCCCTCTTTGGGTACCAACTTGTTACCTTGCGCCTTTCAAAAGCTTTCCTCCCTTGCCAGTACCATCACGCTAAGATAAAGTCCTGACTAGAACCCATAGGTGAGAACACGTCATAAGTCAGCACAACAATATGTGTATGTCATTGTTCTCTGCAAGTTAAGTACAGAGTACTAGAACCCTAGGTAAGAACAGGCAAAGCTACGTCAGCACAACAATGTGTTTATGTCATTGTTTCTCTGCAAGTTAAGTACACAGTATCTAGGACATGCCTCAGAGTCTTGTGGTGAGCTTCATTTAAAGCAAGACTGATCGCCTGGATGAAAAGATACACAGAAGGGCGTCAGACGGCTTCAGCGTGTAAGACTTTAGTCTCCCAGACCCTGAGGCAGCTCTAAAGTGTGACAGCCTCCAGTGATGGAGCTAGGAGGCTGGGAGCTGTGTGACGAACACGCTGAGGCATGTTACTACTGATACTGTGAAAAACGTTGATGTACAGTGTATCGTGCTAGTACATGGGAGCTGTGGGACTATCACACTGTATAGTATTACTACCAATAATGCGAGAAATGTTGATATATTACACTAGCTACATTGTACATGTATGATGTGAGCTGTGTGACTAACGTACTGTAGAACGTTACTACCAATAATGTGAAAAATGTTGATATACAATAATGTTATAGCCATGTTTCACACTGTAGCTATGATGTTGTTAGCTCTGTGACCAACGCGCTGTAGCACATTACCACTAATAATGTGAGAAATATTCAATCTATCATACTGTAGCTATAATGCTGTGTGACCAACGCACCCTTATACCTCCTTGCTTAAATTCCCAGCATGGTTCAATCCAGGGGAGTGTTTTCAATTGGCATTTTTGAACATCATCTTTTGTTTTATAACAACTCACTGGCTTACAGGTGTGAGACACAGGTTGTGAGCTGTGATGCTAAGAGCTCTGTGACCAACGCACTCTTACCTCCTTGTCAGTTGAGTGTTTTGACACTTTTGAACATGATTTCTTATGTTGTAATAGACTCAGCAGCTTACTGAGGTATATCTGAGGCAAGGTGACGAATTGTGATGCTGGAAGCTGCGTGACTAACACACTGTTAATAGCATCCTAAGGCTAATACTGTCCTTGAAGCGTTCTTGCCAAAAGTGATGTTTTAGCGTCCTTGAATGTAATTTGTTTTTTTGCGGTAGCGTCCTTCAACTTAAGGCTTAGGTGATGGAGCTTTGAAGCTGAAAAGCAGCCAGCAGGCCAATTTCAACATTTCATAAATAAGCATTAAGGCTCAACAGCAAAAAGTGCTTGCCAGTCGGCTGTTTTGGCATCCTTGATGGTCATTATGTTTACCGAAGGAAAACATATTGTTTTTGCTCTGTTTCTTCTTCTTCTCCAAACAGTGACCTCTGACCTGAGCAATTTATTACATGATTTGTTGACATCTGTCACCATGGTGACTGGTGTTGGGTTATACTGGGTTACATAATGTTGCACTTTCATGGTCTGCTCTGCTCCTGTCACCATATAGCTTACTAGCAGTATCATGTAAAAACTATGTGAATGTGTTCGAGTAAGAACAGTTGAAAGTAGACCTTGTCCAAAGTAGTAGACTATGTCCGAAGGTAAACATTATTCATTTGCTTTGCAAATGTTACTTCTCTAGTTTCTTTTTTTTCTGGCCGTAGAGTCCTTCACCTTTAAAATTGACTGTTCTTGTTTTGAAATTCATAACGTGCAGGAAGAAGCATCTCAGAGGGTTTGAAGTTCTGAGGAGGCTCCACAGACTGGGTGAAGAAGATTTTTGAAAAAAATCGATTAAGTCCTCGGTGACTTGATGATGGATGATCCATGAATTTTTGTCCTTAAAAAAAAGTTTGCTCCCAATTACTGTTTCTCTCTTATTCATCCCTTGTGGTCGAAGGTGACCAATATCCTGGGGCTCAAAATATACTGGGTGCATGTGCACCTTAGTGCACCCAAAATTGGAGTAGTGCACCCAATTTTTTTCTGTGGGTGCAACCAAATATTTTTGTAGGAATTTTTAACATTAGAAGTGTATAATAGTATACCGGATATTCTCTGAAAAATAATAAAATCTTTGTTGTAGTAATGTTGTAATTTGTAAGATTTTTTGAAGTTAGCTCTCATTTTAGATTCAAGCTCAGAAGAGGAGCACTAAGACCTACAATTAGGTTTTGTTTTATATGGTGCACTCAAAAAATTTTTTGTGCACCCAATTTTTTAGGTTGGGTGCACCTATTCCAAAAATGAATTTTGAGCCCTGCAAACTGTTTCTTTCTCTCTTGTTCGTCCCTCGTGGTCGAGGGGGACCAATTTCCTTGGGCTCGGCATTGTTTCCTTCAGTACTTGATGACAGACCTGGTGAAAAGGAAATAAGAAGAGAAGATGCCAGATGAAGGAAAGCAGGCCTCAAATTAGGGCTTCATCCTTTATTCAACAAGTCTTCCAAAATCAAAGAAGATTTGAAAGAACAAGAGAACAGAGAATAATAATTCATTGTTTTGTATAACATAATGATTGTGGTATTCAGGCATTATTTTGTTCAACTTTCCTGATCATTTAGATTTCAGAGTGAAGGCGCAGGCAACTTTTCCCGCAAGCTCGCATCAATTTTGGGGTGCCCAGAGATGTCATCCATTGTGATACAATCGAATCAGTTTGGCCTAAGAATTATTGATAGTCGGAATACATCTTACACATGGGCACTAGCCACTAGCCTGGTTACCAAACCTATTATAGCTCCCCGAGTCTTACATCCTCTCCTCTATTTGCGGAGGGGATGTCTATAGGACTCGGGAGCTATAATAGGTTTGGTAACCAGGCTAACTAGCCACAGGAGACCACTTATGGTAACTAAGTTAAACTAACTGAATCATTGAAGCTTACTATAATACTCTAGAGTAGTAATACTCACTCACGACAACACTTATGCAGCAAAATTGAAATGCAAAGTTTCTGAATGTGACAGGTGCTGACGTACATGTAAGTTACCCTAAGGCTAAGCAGGTACATTGTAATTCCTCTAAGCCGGGTTGATTTGTACCCAGTTTTCTCCCCTAAGAGAGCTACAACAGGCAGTGGCCAACCTGGTCACTTTACGTCATAAAATGGCAATATTTAGTGTTCCGTAGCCCTATCTTTGACAACCATAGACAAATCTTTCCAGCACAGCCCACGTGAAGGTTTTAAAACTAAAGCCAACTATTACATCATCTTACCTTATCTTGAAGTTAACATGTTACTGTACTCTGGGTGTACGTGCTTGCAGTTATGTACATGTATTTGTAGGATATCGATTTGTAAAACTTGTGAAGAAGCTGCCTTGGTCGGTTAACGATGTCATTTGTTAGGGTACAGGAAGGCGAAAATCCAATTTCTGCCTAACCTTGATGCAGACATACATGATATTGTAATGTTAATTTGTTTGAACCAGTCTTTATTCATGAGGAGCTCAAATTGACCTGCAGGACACTTTCACTGTAGTTACAATGTACACGCATGAGGAAAGAGGTACATTGTAATTATAAGGGTCACACAAAATCTATAACAAAGATACAGTAAGTTTACATTAAAGTCCTAATAAGTCTATACACATATTTTACATATTATACATCGGGTACAAAATGCATTCACACGGTCAGAGGGCTGGTGTATGGTTTGTTTCCATTCGTTTAGTTCTTTCTTTCTAATATAATTGTTCAAGAGTCTCTTGACGGAATCCAGGTCTGTGCACATGTCTGGTGGTAGACGTTTCTAGATATCTACATCGGAAATCTTCTATTTTCACCTCATTTTAGCAAGCACAGCCAGCCATTCTCTTAGATCTTCTATCCAGCTTGCTTCCTCTGCTCTTCCCAGGTCTAACCCAACTCTTCTAATTTCTGCATGACTGTGGTAGTTTAGGGAGGGGGCGTTTTGATTGCCCACGACAAGGAACACCCACTCCATCCAGTCGAGTCAGACGGGATTGCTGCAGCCCAGTAAAACCCAGACTTGCAAATCATAACCTTTGAAATTGTAAGGTATTACCGCTAAACCAATTTGATGCATAAAGGCACATGTAGAGCACGAAAGGCCACACAGCCCTCCCTACTGTGCCACCCCTGTTAACCTGACTCTTTGACATTTAGTATAGGCGATTGAGATTCTCGCAGGACTGCAGTTTACTACAAAATCTATACACAATCTACTTATACAGGGCTAGTCTGAGTTAGAGGTCTGAAACTCGAAGCAAGTCGAAAGTTTGAAGTTTCAATGTTTCAAAGTCTCAGTTTTTCTTCCTCCTTGTGTAACTGTTTCTTAAGTTCTTGTCTCCAAAGTTGATGTTATATTATCGACTTACATGTATGTTTGCTGCAAGTCTCTCCCATGTGTCAATGTACTGCCCGGTAGCCATCCAATTTGTTATGGCACCCTGATTTTTTTTGAAGTTGCCGTTACAAATCGGATGGCACCAGGGCAAGTGTCAATGTTCATTTCCAGGAATTTATAAATTCCTTGCTAATTGAGAGGTTCTTAATTGATGGCATTTCACAGAGGCATGTGTAGAGAACTGCCCAAAACCTCCTCTCTGTGGACACCCCTGTTAACTTGCCACTTTGACATTTCTAACTCACATACAGACGAATTCACCTGGTCCCTTTGTACCATCTCTTGGGAGAGATGATCGATTGTGTTTTCCGAAATATTCTGTTCCGCCCTCTCAGTGGAAAATTTCCTACTCGTCGACCTTTTTGATATAGACTCAACCCTGTGCTTTACCAGACATAGAGTCTACATAATAATCTCAGGCTTTGTGGTGTTGAATTTTTGACAGTCAAACCTGCACAAGAAGACCATTTAGGGGGTCTGATAAAACCTGTTATTTCTAACTCACAGATAGACAAATTCACCTGGTCTCTTTGTACCATCTCTTGGGAGAGATGATCCATTGTGTTTTACAAAATATTCTGTTGCGCCCTCTCAGTGGAAGATTTCCTACTTCTGTCAACCTTTTTGATGTAGGCTCAAACCTCTGCTTTAGCAGACATAGAGTCTACATATTAATAATCTCAGGCTTTGCAGTGTTGAATTCTTGGCAGTCAAAAGTTAACCTGTACAAGAAGACCGCTCAGGGGGACTGATAAAACCTAGGCTATATGTGGACAGGTGGTTGCTCTAAACTGGAGTGCTTCCAAAGAGTCAGTGGGAAAAATTATCTAGATAGACGGAATCTACATAACAATCATTGGCTTTATGGTAGTGAATCCTTGATAGTCAAACCTGCACAACAAGACCGCTCAGGGGGACTGATAAAACTTTAGTCAATGTGGACAGGTGGTTGCTATTGACTGGAGTGCATACAAAGAGTTAGTGGGAAAAATTATCTAGATAGACGGATTCACCTGGTCCCATTGTACCATCTCTTGGGAGAGATGATCAATTGTGTTTTCCGAAATATTCTGTTGCGCCCTCTCAGTGGAAAATTTCCTACTTGTAGACCTTTTTGATGTAGGCTCAAACGTCTGCTTTACCAGACATAAAGTCTACATGATAATCTCAGGTTTTGCGGTGTTGAATTCTTGGCAGTCAAACCTGCACAAGAAGACCACTCAGGGGGACTAATAAAACCTGGTCTACGTGGACAGGTGGTTGCTATAGAGTGGAGTGCTTCTAAAGAGTCAGTGGGAAAAATTATCTAGATAGACGGATTCACCTGGCCCCTTTGTACCATCTCTTGGGAGAGATGATAGATTGTGTTTTCCGAAATATTCTGTTGCGCCCTCTCAGTGGAAAATTTCCTACTTGTCGACCTTTTTGATGTAGGCTCAAACCTCTGCTTTACCAGACATAGAGTCTGCATAATAATCTCAGGCTTTGCAGTGTTGAATCCTTGATAGTCAAATCTTCACAAGAAGACCGCTCAGGGGGACTGATAAAACCTAGTCTATGTGGACAGGTAGTTGCTTTGTAAGCACTCTTTGTAAGACTTTTGAATCCTCACAAAGTGTCAATGGAAAAAATTATCTAAGCGACCACCAAAATTAGTCACACTGGCTAGGTAGTCCTTACACTGTATGTAGAGCTGGTTACTTGTACAGGTTTGACTGTATATAAATGGCCAGGTGGTCTTTATGGAGAGGTGATCATTAGTACAGGTTTAACTATGTCCTTAGACAGTACAGGTTTGACTGTAAATCAATGGCAAGGTGGTCCTTATGTAGAGGTGGTCATTGTACAGGTTTGACTGTGTCAGTGGCCAGGTGGTCCTTATGTAGAGGTGGTCACTTTTACAGGTTTGACTGTGTCAGTGGCCAGGTGGCCATTATGCAGAGGTGGTCACTTTTACAGGTTTGACTGTGTCAGTGGCCAGGTGGCCCTTATGCAGAGGTGGTTACTTGTACAGGTTTGACTGTATACATGTATCAATGGCCAGGTGGTCCTTATATAGAGGTGGTCACTTGTACAGGTTTGACTGTGTCAGTGGCCAGGTGGTCCTTATATAGAGGTGGTCACTAGTACAGGTAGACAGTATTATGGTACAACACAAAAGAGACAGCTCAAATTTCAACATCAACAATAGCTAGGGACCAGCCAGTCTGTGCCTGTTTTATGACTGGCTACATGTAGGTGACAGCTAACTTACGAGCGTATTCCTTCTCTATCCAGAAGTCCCACTTATACTGTTATATACAATATCACTTCCTTTGAGTACAATGTCAGTGAATTTTAGTACAGAGGCTCTCCTGTCCAGTTTCCAGTTGACTGAGAGACTGTCGCTTTTCCGTCAGCAAAGTCTGGCCCTGCAGGTAAATGCAAACATTCGTCAGATAGTTCCAGGACACAGATACATGTGTACCTGATCTAGAGTCTATGTATTGTGATTCTGAATCAGTACTGTTGTATACAATGTCATGTATTCAATATATATAATTGCCTGAGAATCACAATACAATAGCCTTAGACTGTCTTTATGTGGCTGCCATGTTGTATGAAAAGAAAAAAAAATATGCCTAATTTTTTCTATCAATACAGTCTGTATGTATATAAATCTATTCAGCATATTGTTTCAAATCCAGATATAAAGGACATGCTCTTCAGGTTGCTCTTTTTTTTGGGGGGGGGGTGTCATTGAACGAGGCATACTTAGTATATTGATATGACACCTGATATATTTATACAAATGTACATGTAAATGAATGACATAATCATTACATTAAATATTTTTTTAACTAAATGATTTCAGCAGAATGTGTTGCCTAAATATAAATCAATTTGTCGTCCTACATGATTTAGTTGTAGCTGATCTGCCATGCATCAACAGTTTACTATTATAATGCATTTTCCCACTTCAAGAGACACTTTAACATGCAAGACTTGAATTGCAATTTCATACTTCATTGAAAGCGATTCTTGGTAATGTTTTCTCACTTTAGTTTTCAGTGCATGCAGGGCAAAATATGCCGAACAGATGAGCCCATCATTTACGTTAAAATACAATCAATTCTGTGGTCTGCTAGTGTCTTAGAATGCATTACATTCAATTTGTAGCCATACTATTCTGATAAACTATTAGTACAGGACTGGTTTAGCATTTGCGTTTCATGCTTTTGTGACTTGCAGCTTGTGTGCTCTTGTGTTCAAAGTTGTATTCAACATTTGAAATTTGTTCTACACCTGGTATGTTACCTCAAATAAACCTGAGTATCACTATAGTTACACATTGTATATACTGCCCAGAAGGTGACCCTAGTCTCCGTCACAAAGATAGCAGACAGTCAAATATATGGCTCCAGAGATGATGTGTGAATTTGTATGTTTTATGCAGCGTACCATATATACATACACTATACCTCAAATAAACCTATCACTGTACTACATTTAATATTTACCTTATAAATTGCCCAGAGGGTGACCCAACTTTTTACTGGTCTCCAAGATAAACTGACAGCCCCTGATACATACATCTGTGTCTTCAGAGAGATACAGTGCTCACAGTCAGTATGTTTAACTTACTGTTTTCATGCGGAGTATACAATCATGTACCATAATGTTTCCTCAAACAAACCAATCACTGTAGTAATGTTATATACATTTCTGCTTAGTTTAAAGGTGATGCAAGTTTTCCATCACACAGATAGACAGGCAGTCCCAGTGATATCTGTGTCTCACTGTACTGTATGTTACCTCAAATAAACCAATCAATGTACTTACATTATGTTACGTTATTGCCCAGAGGGTGACCCAACTTTTTACTGGTCTCCAAGATAAACTGACAGCCCCTGATACATACATCTGTGTCTTCAGAGATACAGTGCTTGCAGTCAGTATGTTTTCATGCAGAGTATACAATCATGTATTCATCATGTATGCAATCAAATATGTTCCCTCAAACAAACCAATCACTGTAGTAATGTTACATACAAGTTTTCCATCACACAGATAAGCAGACAGTAAGCTCAAACAGTCCGTGATGTCTGTGTCTGAGCATAGCCTATGTTATGCCAAAAAACAGTTACTCAAGCAACTGGATATGATTTTGAAAACGTCAGACGTTTCAGCTAGTATCCACTAGCTTTCGTCAGTGACTGAGAGACCAGAGGGGAAAGCAGGTTTATATACACAACCTGTTGAAGGGGTGTTAAAGAGGCAATATATGAAAGAATGTACAACCCTACCCTCAACAGGGAAGGGGGGCTACGGGTCTATCTTTCCGGCACTTGGGATTTGGCACTCCCAGCCCCGAGGACAGACAACACTTAAGCTCCTGTCCTGTATAACAGGAGCTTTCAGACTAATTTGCATCATCTTGTCTTGACTTGTCTGACTTTTGTTCCTTTTTCGACTTCCAAAAATTTGTCTTCACTTTATTTGCATATCAATCAACAGGTTGTGTATATAAACCTGCTTTCCCCTCTGGTCTCTCAGTCACTGACGAAAGCTAGTGGATACTAGCTGAAACGTCTGACGTTTTCAAAATCATATCCAGTTGCTTGAGTAACTGTTTTTTGGCATATCGTATTACCTGGATGTCTAACCTTCATCGACATAGCCTATGTTACTTCAAATAAACCCATCACTGTACTATATCATTTTGTACTTTGATGTAATTGCCCAGGTGACCCAAAGAATGGCCCAAGTTTTCCATCACACAGATAAGCAGACAGTCCCTGATGCAATCTCCATGTGTGCATAGAGAGATAAGGTTGTATGGTCAGCAATATGTTTCATACAGCAAACTGCCTGTATACTGCTGCGGATGGAGGCTTCTGCCATCAGACAGTAACTGTGGATGATGATGCTGTGATAAGGGAGTCTGTATGTCATGCACAGAGATGACGTACTATGGTCAAATTATGTTTCATACAGCAAACTGCCTGTATGTGCTGCGGATGGAGGCTTCTGTCATCAGACAATAACTGTTGATGATGCTGAAATAAGGAAGTCTGTCATGCCCAGAGAAAATAAGGTCCTGGTATTCGGCATGTCCCATGTAGTGTTCCCTGTATGTCCTGCGGATGGAGGCTTCTGCCATCAGACAGTAACTGTTGATGATGCTGAGATAAGTCCTAGGAAAAAAAAATTGTTTCTCTTCCTCAACTGAACCTAGAATAAATTGCCGACCCTAGCTTTATTTTTGGGTGTGCCCTTTCAAGGAACATATATTCCATGCAGGGTACTGACTCACTAGTAGTATCTCTTGCGGATGGAGGCTTCTGCCATCAGACAGTAACTGTTGATGATCCTGAGATAAGGGAGTTTGTCATGTCCAGAGAAAATAAGGTCCTGTTGGTCAGTATGTTTCATACAGAAAATTTAAACTGCCTTTATGTGCATTTGAATGGAGGCTACTGCCATCAGACAGTAACTGTTAATGACGCTGCGATAAGGGAGTCTGTCATGCCCAGAGGGTGACCCAACTTTTCCATCACAGAGATGGACAGACAGTCCCTGATATGTCTCCATGTGTGTCCAGAGAGATAAGGTCCTGGCAGTTGGTATGTACATTGTACCATGCAGTGTACCATCATGTATGTCCTGCGGATGGAGGCTTCTGCCATTTGACAGTAACTGTTGATGCTGCTGCAAAAAGGGAGTCTGTCAGGCCCAGAGGGTGACCCAAGTTTTCCATCACAGAGATGGACAGACAGTCCCTCATATATCTATCTCTCCATGAGTGTCCAGAGAGATAAGGTCCTAACAGTCGGTATGTACATTGTACCATGCAGTGTACCATCATGTATGTCCTGCAGATGGAGGCTTCTGCCATCTGACAGTGGATGATGCTCTGATAAGGGGGTCTGTCATACAGTCATTTTTCATCATCCTGTTCCCAGAGCAGTTAAATTTTTCTGGGTTGGAAAATTTAATACACCTGCATGTGTACATGTATGTGGGTTAGAGCAGGTTAAGTTGGAGCTGTGCAGAAAAAATTGGATTTGGAGCCCTGTTTTTTGTTTGTCTACTTGCCACATGAATTCAGTTAACGTTGGTACAACTCATTATTTACTCAGTCTGGTACTGTTAACACGTCAAGTTTGCTGTCCATTGTGCACCCGGGGGAACCACTTACTATAATCTAGTTTAGTACTAGTGAGGTTTTGCGTTCGTCCATATGTCATCATGTGGATAATGTAATTATGGAAGTGTTTTAAACTCCTATAGTTTTTGTCAAGTCTCATGCCTGGGGGAGCTACTAAGTTCAAGTACCGACCCGTCCATACAATGTACGTGTATCATGATGATAAGGGAAGCTTGTTATGGTGACTGGGTAGTCATTTTTTATTCTGAGCCTCACAAGTAGCAAGCTTTTGTGTTCATCCATTTGTCATAGAGCAGATAATAATGTCATCAAGTCACAGTTGGTGCTCCATATTACCTAACAAAGTTGCTGTAAAATTATTGTCTAATGTAATTACCCCTTGGGCATGAATTTGCCATGAAGTTTAATAAATTCTGAACCCGGGGATCAGCCTGATCATGTAGTGAGGTTTGGTGCTCTTCCATTTGTCACCTTGGTACTGAGGGTGTCAGACTCTCAGAAACTTTACTAACAATTAAGAAACTTTACTAACAATTAAGTCTTATGAATAAGTGATTTACATATACCAACGCGATGATGCATGGAACTTTGCATATTGAAAAAGTGCTGCCAAGATGCAGAATCTCAGAGAGCCACCAGTACTAGTCCCATCAGAGAAAATACACCCAGAAACGTGACACTGTACATGTAGTGAGATATTCCTTTCTTTCCCCATACCATCGTTTCCAATAGAACACCCTGCCTGGTTCAGTAGCTACACTTGAAGCCAATTGCAGGTAAAGAAATTCTATTTCCCCCACACCACCCCAATGGAAAGCCCTGCCTGACTTTTAAGTTAGTAGTTACGGCCCCCACACCACAGTTGAGTTATTCAGAGCCAGACTGAAGACTTCCTCACCCTAGCCTGGGGCCTGAGACCCCACCCCCAACTCTGCCCCTGATGGGGTTATGTGGAGGTTACTGATAAGATAAAGATAACTGACTGTTAAATACCATCCAGATTTTTTCTTGTCATTATAATAATTGTATCTATCTCAGGTATTATTCGTATTCGTTATATTTCTGTACAATCAAGTCTGTTGGGAAAGATTTGCAACATTAACTAAGCAATTCTATCTCATCATTAGTGAGGATTGGGAAAATGAATCGTTATAGTTTTTTCTATGTCAATCTACAGGAAATAGTTAATATCATTATGGCCTATTCTAGCTGGAATACTGTAATCTAGATTTGTCTTGCCCCTTTTGGCTCATATTTTATACAGTATAAAGTCAGTTGGAAAACATTTTGCAATCCTATTCAATAGTTAAAAATATCTCTCCAAGCTAGGATTGACAAAATGAACGGTTATAGTTTTTTTTATTGCCAGAGTACAGGAAATAGTTAATTATGCCCAGTCCTAGCAGGAAGACTATACATTTGTAAAGTCCTACTCTCTTGGCTATAAAAGTTACTGTCAGCTGGGAAAGAGTTGTAAATTATCTCTCTGAGCTAGGATTTAGAAAATGGATAGTTTTTTTTCTCATGTCAGTGTATAGGGAATCTTTATGGCCAATCCTCTCACTATTATAGGAATGCAAAGACTATATATTCCTCTTACCTTCTTTTGCTTATACTTATATCATTAAATCAGATGGGAAAGAGTTGTAACATTTAATGCAATGGTCTACCTCCTCAAGGTAAGATTGAGAATGTCTCCGTCCTACATCCTACCTTGGGGAGGTCAAAATGAATTGATGAATTGTTATTATATAATAGTTAGAATTTGTACTGTCAGGACACAGGAAATAGTTCTTTATTATGTCCAGTCCTAGTAGAAAGACTAGTAAGTCTTCCCCTGTTTGGCTTAAATTTATACTATTGGGATCAAGTAAGGAATGATTTAATGCAATGGTTTATCTCCGCGAGATAGGATTGAGAGAATGAATTGTTATAGGTTTGTACTGTCAGGGCACAGGAAATAGTTCTTTCTTCCCATCAGGCCATTAGCCATGTAAGCAGGAAGACTATAATCTTACCATTTGTCTTGTGCTCTGGTAAGGATTAGGGTCCAGACAGCACTCTGGCAATATAGAACTAGGTTTGCACTGGAGTGGCCAACTACAATGTATAGCCTCTACCAGGCTTCAGAAGCGGCTGGAAAGAGTAGAAATAGGCCAAATAGACGGATAACATGCCAGGGGAGTTGGTCCACCAAAGGAGCGGCAAACTGTACTCCTATTAGCAGACCAACTCCACTGGCATGTTATCTGACTATTTGGCCAATTTCTACTCTTTCCAGCCGCTTACCGAAGCCTGGTAGAGGCTAGGCCAACTACATTTGTACACTTCATTGATGACTTGAATACAGATGATGACTTCAGTTTGAGAACATGTTGTAGGTAATTTTAACCTTCTCCTTGCTTTCCAACCCCATAACCAATAGAAATTTGGTGGGAAATTCATGGCTACCTTAGCAAACTGAAATATTTATTACATTAGCCTGGATGCCAGACCCATAACACACTAGGGCCTAACTGGGGCCTAACACAGGGGCACTGTGGTATAATTTCCTTGGGCCATACATGTGTATATTGGTCCTGGAGTCAAGGAACTTACTGGCCTATGTCTAGGCCCTTGAAACAGTTGGCAGCCAGCCTACATTGAACATATTAGACTTTTATGCATGCTCAATGCTGCAATATATCCTCATAAGGTAATGTTGGTGGAAGTGGAAGGGTTGTAAAGCTTTAAGTAAGGGATAAAGTCTGCCTTCTCTGATTGCCTGAAATGCTGCTGGCTCAGTTGACTTCGAGTGCACCGTATTTTACTACTCCAGTCTCTGGTGAAAATAATCTATGTCTAAGCTTATTGCATTGGGGACCCTGATGGGTGATTGTCCATCAATTCAAAATCATGTAAGTGGCGTCGGGTGGTGTAGTGGTTAAAGCAATCGACTATGAACCGGGGAGATTCCGGGTCGTACCCGGTACATGTCTGAACATGCGCCCCGACGTTGTGTCCTTGGGAAAGGCACTTTACACGACTTTCCTCACTCCACCCAGGTGTGAATGGGTACCTAACTTCGGTTGGGGAAAGTCGTATTGAGGTCACCTTGTGGCGCCGAATGGCAGCCGCACAGACCCTTGCGACAGTTCCACAAAAAATAATTGTGGAACAAATTTGTGTATCATGATTGTGTTGATTGTTGTAATTGTTGATTATTATGTGATACCCTGCATCAATTCAGCCGTATAAAGGCTGCGACTGCACGGGTACTGTTTGGACAATAAAAACCATTATTTTTAAAAAAAATCAAGCAAAGTTACGCCACAGCAGTTTGCAATCATCAGATGTGCCTAATGAGTCAGCTTTATGATATTTAGCAATTACAGTTTGGTAACTAATATGATCATTACAGTATATAGCTAATGAGGACATGTAGATGTGTACAGTTCATCTTCATTTACATTCATTTTATATCATTATTGTGTAGTTAAAGAGGACATGTATATTCATCTTATATCGTTATTAGTGCAGTTAAGGAGGATGCATATTGTTGATCTATAATTATAATTCATTGAAGCTGTATCAGCCCCAGAAATAGATTTTACGTCCACAATAAAAAGTTACAAACTTAATAAGTTATATGTAAATAGAGTATAATAATTATATAGAGCACACTGGAAAACATCTTTATTAATTTCTTATTCAGTCTCCTTGTTTAGGATCTCAAGTTTCAAGACAATTCAACCTTCAAAGTTTAGATAGGTCTACTCCAATGCTTTTTCGACTGTGTCCTCTAAATTTTAGAGGCACCAAAGTGATTTGGTATTCCATATAGCCGACGACCAATTTAGTCCTGATGGAGTGAGGGTAACTAAGTGGGACAGTCAGGGCTCAACATACTGGGTAAATAATTATGCACTCTTGTGGAAACAAAACTTCAATACAATTTACTAATAGGTACTACTGGACATGCTATAGCATGCAGCATATTGTTGACATCCAAATTGTGCCAGAAAAAAGTTCTGCAACCTTTGGCATACTGCTTGATTAAAGATTCTGAAGTTAGCTATAGAATTTGGGATCTATTTCAGATTCAAGCTCCAGATAGAGGCAGTAAAGTTTTGCTTGTACACAATAATTTCATGTTATGCATACAAATTTCTTTTATTTTACAAACCAAATTTTTTAGTCAGGTGCACCAGAGCAAAAATGAGTTTCAAGCCCTAGCCATCTCGCTAGCTATAGAGTCTATAGCTAGCGTCAGTCTAAGACTGACCATTAACTTAAGGGCGTTACAGAGGTCACTGCAAATCCTGTTTTGTGCCCTCCTCCTCCTGCCTGGTAATTACAGCTCAGAGAACTTCCGGGAACAGAGAATAACCCATCGGGATTCCTGGAATCACAGGGCAGTGAAGTCAAGGTGAAATGTTCTCTCAACGGACAAACTCCCTTGGCATGCTTACCTCTCTATTTGGCCGATTTCTACTCTTTCCAGTCGCCTCTCCAAGCCTGGTAGAGGCTACCCATACAGTGGTACATGTGTTGCTAAATATTTGAGTTACCATGCACCAACAAGAAGGCCTTTCCTGTATAGCTACATCCTAATGTCAGTGATAAACACTGACTAGAACAAATTAAACTGCCCTGAAAACTTCTGCCCCCACAATGATCCCCCATGGTTTATAATCCATAGCTCTATATGTATATATGTAGGCCACTCTTCAAACCCCATCATGCAGACTGCATGAGTGCAACATATTTTTTTTGAACCACCGTGCATCAACAAGAGTGCATTTCCTATACCTGTATATACTTCCCAAGTGTTAAACACAGGGTGCAACATTGAGTATTTGAGCCACCATGAACCAACAAGAGTGTATTTCCTACAGTATACATAGTATACTTCCCTAGTGTTAAGCACTAAAAGGACAGGAATATAAAAACACCTGTCGAGTGAGTGATAAAAACAAACTGCTGACCTGAAAACTTTTGCCCCCACAATCCCCCATGGTTTACATGTATGCCTGCCGGTGTATTCTGGCGTATGTAGGCCACTCACCGTCCTTGATTCGGTGAATAAGAAACGACGATGTGCTCTCACGGCTTTACGGTTTGCACTCTACAGGGACACACAGATGTAAATCATCTATCTGCCATGTACACGCATTGAGGTGGCAAGGAGGTCTTGTGTTTAGGGTCGTTGACTTAATGTATCTGTATAGCCGGTATAACCGCCCTTCAGCGTAACACATCAGCTTCACAGGCATGCGCCTCGGCAGCACCTGGCTACATTACACCGATCGACTTGTTACACCTAACCTTTGAACATCCAACTGTAGACATGTTTAAAGCTATCTAATGACAATGCCCCTGCTGTACTTGGTGACAGCGAGATCCACTCTGCGATGGTTCTGAGAAAGAATGAATTCTTGAACACCTCAATCCTTGGTTGATAACTCTGGTACTTGAAGGCATGGCATACATGGAGAGTCTGGAGATTCTGCGTTTGAAATCCCTTACGCAGGCCCCAGTGTTGTGCCCTTTGGAAAGGCATTTTAATTTACACCTACTTTCTCGCTCGACTCAGGTGAAAATGAGTTTCTAATCATGTAGCTTCAGTTAGGAAAGTCCTCCTTGATGGAACATAAAGCCAAGCTTTAAGGGTCCTGAGTTTTAGGAGAGCTACACCTACAGTATGCATGTTAAAAAACCCACTGCACTAATCAATTATAGGAGTATTACTAAAGAGCTTGCACAACTCCAATTTTCAGTGAATAAATGAATAAACGAATGAATGGTTTATAAATAATTAGTAAGGCTAAGTAGGCAGCCAAAAGTGGAATTGCATACTTTGTAGTACATGATTGTAATTGTACTATTATAAGACACAGTCAAGGAAAATACAACTGATGTCTTGTGGACAATACATGTTCAACAATGTATACTATAATTATTACATAATCAACATCATAAATTTTACCTATACTAGCTTGTAGTGTAAGATACACAGGTGGTTATATAATGTATAGCAAGCCCTGAAATCCATTAACATTACATGTCATTCACTACCTGTTAGACCTTTCTTCCTTGAGGCTATGTATTTTCTCCTCTTGCCACAGTGTGAATTTTGATGCAATAATTGAAGGCAGGGCACGTTTGATTGACGGAAAGGTGAACGTTCTCTCTCCAAGCTGTACCTGATATGACTTTAATACTCCTTTGCTGCTTTTTGCCTGGAAGGCAGGAAAACTTTATGAAGGGTTTGTGAGCCGGTCTGAAGACTGATCGTGATAGTTACCATGGTTCTCACTTACGTCGATGAAGGTTAGACATCCAGGTAATATGATGATTACAGTTACTCCAGCAACTGGATATGATTTTGGAAACGGTCAGACGTTTCAGCTAGTATCCACTAGCTTTCGTCAGTGTCTGAGAGACCAGAGGAGAAATGCAGGTTTATAAGCACAAACTATTGATTGATATGCAAATAAAGTGAAGACAATTTTTGGGAATAGGGAACAAAAGTCTGACAAGTCAAGACAAGATAATGCAAATTAGTCAGAAAGTTCCTGTTATACAGAACACTGTTTGAGCGTAGGCTGTAGGGACCCCCTACTGTATATGCTGTAATTTGGACCCCCTACGCTGTGATTTGGACCCCCTATACTGTAATTTGGACCCCCCTACTCTTCTTTCTGGGGTGTTTCTTTTGGGGGAGAAATAAAATTTGACTTAAGGTTTCTCACTAGGCTGTTTGAGTGTAGGCTGTAGGGCTCCCTATGCTGTGATTTGTACATCCCACAATACTGTAATCTGGCCCCCCTACCCTGTCTTTCAACCAGTGTATTAGTAGGATGTTTCTTTTGGGGGGAAATAATGTGTTGTCAGAGGGTAATAAGTTTTAAAGTTTCTCGGGAGAATACTAGATGCCATGTCTTTGGGACTCATTGCGCGGCTTGCGCCGTGGAAAATTGTCCCTCTGTACCTGACCCCTATGCTGTGAAAACTTACATAACATTTCTGGGAGAATACCAAACCTCCTATTGTATCGTAGGGACTGAACGCACAGCTTGCTTTATGCTGAGCTCACAATTCCCACACGGGGCCCAACCGGGCAGCTTTTTGGAACGAAAAATACAATTTGAAAGACAACAAAACGCAGAAAAGTTCTTAGCAACAATCATGGGCACTATTTCTGTATATTTTTGATATGAATTGTTAATTTTTCGTTCAAACAAGCAGCCCGGCCGGGCCCCGGTTTGGAAATGTGACCTAAGCATTACCTGATCCCTACACTGTGAAAAATTCCTGTGAGAACCCTGCTGTTATAATGAGTAAAGGGACTCTTTTTACTGCTTTAATTTATGATATTTCAGGGAGAATACCAAACCTCCAACTGTAGTCATATCGTAGGGGCTCAATGCACAACTTGCTTTACATTTGTACCTGACCCCTATATTATAGTATATTATGTATATGCTGTGAAAAATTACTGTGAGAACCCTGCTATTGTAATGAGTAAAGGAACTCTTTTTACTGCTTTTATAATATTTCAGGGAGTCTTCAATACCAAACCTCCTAATGTAGTAAATATCTTATAAGGACATAACCCACAGCTTGCTTTACCTCAGACCACTACACTGTGAAAAATTCCTGTGAGAATGATTATAATCAAAAAAATGATTTCTACAGATAATTAATTAATGATTGTTAAGTAATTGATTATTAATTTATTATATACAAATAATTGATTATTATTATTTCTATGTTCTGTATCATTTTCCGTTACTAATTGTATTATTACCTGGATGGTTCAATTTTTGTGTCTTTTTATGTCAAAGAATAAAAAAAAAAATTCCTATGAGAACCCTGGAACTTGCTACTTGTGTGATGGATCCCTGCCACGTAGATTATGATATGATATACTGAGCAGATTCAGGAGTATTATACTATCAATCTTCTGCTTCTGTGAAGAGGTGATAATGGTGTTAGTCTTCCCCTGAGAGTCGGTATCAGATCTCCATGTTGTGAAGAAGTGGTGCGTGGAATAGCTGACTGAGCTGTTCAGAACGATGCTCCAGCTGATACCAGGTTTGATGAGAAAAATTTATGGTGTTATATACATTATGATGATACTATCATTATATGATGTTGAGACAGCTAAAATGCCTGAGTCATTGTGATTGGTTAAGTGTGGAGAAAATAGTGAAATTTAAGTTAACTTTGCTGTATGACTTTGCTGTTCCCGCCCAGGCCTCGAAATACAGGATGCATGTGCACCTTAGTGCACCCAAATTTGGAGCTGTGCACCCAATTTTTTTCTGTTGGTGCTTGGTATGTAAAGGTGTTTAATGTTAAGTTACGCAGGGCTTGAATTTTTTTTCCGAGAGTCGATATCAGATCTCTGTGCTGTGAAGAAGTGGTGCGTGGAATAGCTGACTGAGCTGTTAAGAACGATGCTCCAGCTGATACCAACTTTGATGAGAAAAATTTATGGTGTCATAATATTATACATTATTATGATACTATCATATGTGATGTTGAGACAGCTCATAAGTGCCTGAGTCATTGTGACTGGTTAAGTGTGGAGAAAATAGTGAAATTTAAGTTAACTTTGCTGTATGACTTAAGTTTTGCTGTTCCCGCCCAGGCCTCGAAATACAGGATGCATGTGCACCTTAGTGCACCCAAATTTGAAGCTGTGCACCCAATTTTTTCTGTTGGTGCTTGGTATGTAAAGGTGTTTAATGTAAAGTTACGCAGGGCTTGAAATGCTGGGTGCTTGTGCACCTTTAATAGTGCACCCAATTTTTTTCTGAGAGTCAGTATCAGATCTTTGTGCTGTGAAGAAGTGGTGCGAGGAATAGCTGACTGAGCTGTTAAGAACGATGCTCCAGCTGATACCAGGTTTGATGAGAAAAATTTATGGTGTTATATACATTATAATGATACTATCATTATGTGATGTTGAGACAGCTAAAATGCCTGAGTCATTGTGACTGGTTAAGTGTGGAGAAAATAGTGAAATTTAAGTTAACTTTGCTGTATGACTGCTGTTCCCGCCCAGACCTTGAAATACAGGATGCATGTGCACCTTAGTGCACCCAAATTTGAAGCTGTGCACCCAATTTTTTTCTGTTTTCTTGGTATGTAAAGGTGTTAAATATAAAGTTACGCAGGGCTTGAATTTTTTTCTGAGAGTCGGTATCAGATCTCTGTGCTGTGAAGAGCTGGTGCGTGGAATAGCTGTCTGAACGATGCTCCAGCTGATACCAGGTTTGATGAGAAAAATTTATGGTGTCATAATATACATTGTATGATACTATCATATGTGATGTTGAGACAGCTGAAGTGCCTGAGTCATTGTGACTGGTTAAGTGTGGAGAAAATAGTGAAATTTAAGTTAACTTTGCTGTGTGACTTGTTAAAGATTTTAAAAGGTTAGCTGTAGAATTGGTAAAATTTCAAATTCAAGCTCTGAAGAGAGGAGACAAGGTTTGCAATAATAAATTATTGTGTTTGCTGCCATTCTACTTATTAAAAAAAGGTTGTGCACCCCAAATTCTTGTGTTGCCCTCAACTTTTAGGTTAGTTGCAGCATGTTTGCTCAAAAATGAATTTTGAGCCCTGCATATGCACCCATCATTTAACATATAGTGTTTCCTATTGTGACAATAGATACAGAATTGATTGCTGGAATAAAAATATTGATATTTACATTTGTCAAGTTCACTACGTATTAGCCCATAGCAACTTGAGACCTACTGATATCTGTACCATCTACATTCTGGCATCAAATATCATAAAGGGTTTGAAATTTTTCTCCTGACCTAAATTATTCTCAAAACGATGCAGGCCACTGTAAAATGCTCATTCATATGTTGGCCCTGACAGCATCCATGATGTGAGCTGAATGAATTTGTTCACATCATCTACAATCATGTAGTACATAAATGTAAATTCAGCAGGGTTGTTGAACTGTAAACTACTGCATGCAGCACTTTTTCCTCCTGTTTTTGCGGCCGGCAGCCTTACTCACTGCCAGGTCTTGTAATGTTTATCTGTGAGTCCTACACAGATATTATACATACAGATGGAACTTCAAGGGCAATCTGCGGAGGACACCGCATACACACGTTTCAAGGTCACTTTGGCTTCAGTTGAACCCTGGGACTAATATGTTCTGAACGTGAGCCCGTGATGCTAAACTCGTTCCCCCTGTTCCCAGGGCTAGAAATACTGGGTGCATGTGCACCTTACTACTAGTGCATCCAAATTTGAAGCTGTGCACCCAATTTTTTTCTGTTGGTGCTTGGTATGTAAAGGTGTTAAATGTAAAGTTACGCAGGGCTTGAAATGCTGGGTGCATGTGCACCTTAGTGTACCCAATTTTTTCTGCATAAGTATTTTTGTAGGTTTACATTTGTAAAGATGTTAAATGTATATTATTAGTATACAGCACAGTCATATATTATAAGTGTCAGAGAAATGATAAAATCATTGTCACTTACAAAACTTACAAAAACAATGTTTTACATGAAGGTTGGGTGCGCCAGTGCACCTATTCCTAATAATGAATTTCACAGAGTACTGCTGACAATACAATACAATTAATATGTTTTGTTATCTATAGACATTAGAATGGGAACAATGATCATTCTAGATATTTCCCCAAAATTTGTTCTTTTTCAAACTGAATTTCGAGCCCTGCCGCCCGACCCAGCCGTGTGATGGATCGCGGCTTTATCTGGCAATTACCGGATGATAATGCCGGGGCTGTGCTCCACCGGTTTGGGGTAATCAACCCGGGAACGATCCATTGTGTCGGCGGGGAGGTTATAACTCTTTCCTGCCTGATGGGGTTGCGATTATCGTGCAATCTGAACTGCTCTGTATGTTAAGATGAACATAAATCCACCAGGGTTAATCCAGCAATAGCATGGGTTTGTGTGGCCTGGGTTTGTGTGGAAAGTAATTTCTTCCTGCATCTATTGGGCGAAACAGTTTAGGGGTAATCAGCCTGGGAACGATCCATTGTGTCGGCGGGGAGGTTATAACTCTTTTCTGCCTGATGGCGTTGCGATTATCATACAATCTGAGCTGCTTTGTATGTAAAGGCAAACATAAATCCACCGGGGTTAATCCAGCGATAGCATGGGTTTGTGTGGAAAGTAATGTCTTCCTGCATCTGTTGGGCAAAACAGTTTGGGGTAATCAACCTGGGAACGATCCATTGTGTAGGTGGGGAGGTTATAACTCTTTCCTGCCTGATGGAGTTGTGATTATCGTGCGATCTGAGCTGCTCTGTATGTAAAGACGAACATAAATCCGCCAGGGTTAATCCAGCGATAGCATGGGTTTGTGTGGCCTGGGTTTTTGTGGAAAGTAATTTCTTCCTGCATCTATTGGGTGAAACAGTTTCAACCTGGGAACGATCCATTGTGTCGGCGGGGAGGTTATAACTCTTTTCTGCCTGATGGGGCTGTGATTATCCTGCGATCTGAATTGCCCCGAATGTAAAGAGGAACTTTCTGGGTTAATCCAGCGATACCAGGGCCTGATTCATCTGTGCGGGAATTTCCAGTTGGGCGAAACGTGTGCCACCCATCAACCTACAGTCTATTGACGTCAGATTTGCTCGGTCCAATGCGTGTTCGCCTCCGCTGTGAGTGGGGCACTTTCTATGCCCAGGTAGTTTCACTCAGTCACCAGCCCTGGAGCCGGGAGTATGAACTGTTAACAGTCTATGCCACATCATTCTGCAGCTGAATGCATCTTGGGGACATGAATTCGCTCTTAGTCATCGGCAGAAATATGGATATGATTATGACGATAATGGACCAGTTGTCATTGTGAGCGGGACTTTCTATGCTCGGGTAGTTTCACTCAGTCACCAGTCCTGGAGCCAGGAGTATGAACACAGTCTATGCCACATCATTCTGCTGCTGAATGCATCTTGGGGTCTCATGAATCCACTCTTAGTCATCGGCAGAAAATTTAATATGGATAAGATTATGACGTTTATGGACCAGTTGTCATTGTGACTGTGAGCGGGACTTGCTATGCTTGGGTAGTTGGAGCCTGGAGTCTGGAGTTACAGTACAGGGAACTGTTCTTTTGCAGTCTACTCTTGACTATACATGTACATTCAGACGGAGTCTGCTCCTGAATGTACATTTATATGGAGGCCTGAATCGTCCGCAGATGTAGACTGAAGTACGGTACGGGAATTCCGATTTATATGGACCAGCTGCTCCAGTTCCAATCCTGTCAGCGGAGGGAGTTTCAGTCAACGGAGGAGCCTGGAGTAGTAGGAACTGTTCAGTTCTTTTAAAGTCTATGCCACGTCCACTCCTGAATATACAGGACGATGACTGTACATTTATATCGAGTTATGAATCATTGGCAGATGTGGAAGTATGGTTAGAATTACGATGTTCATGGACCAGCTGCCCGAGTTCCAATTCTGATCTGGTGCCCAAGGAGTTTCAGTCACTAAAGGAGCCTGGAGAAGGAACTATTCTTCCACTGTCTGCTTCTCAATATATATTATGATATAGACGTGAATCTATGCCGAGTCATCAGCAAAAACAGAAGTAGAATTACGATGTCCATGGACCAGCTGCCTCAATTCTAATCTGGCGCCCAAGGAGTTTCAGTCACTAAAGGAGCCTGGAGACAGAACGTTCGAACTGTTCAGTTCTGGGCCACATCCACTTTTGAATGTACCATTTATATGGAGGAATGAATTATTGGCAGTTCCAGAAGTACGGTTAGAATTACAATGTTTACCGACCAGCCGCCTCAGAGCTAATCCTGAGCCCAGGGAGTTTCAGTCAACAGAGGAACTTGGAGTGGAAACTGTTCAGTTCTTCTATAAATATTACAGCCTATGCCACATGCACCCCTGAATGTATATTTACAGAGGGATGAATGATTGGCAGATGTGGAAGTACGATTAGAATTACGACGTTTTTGGACCAGATGCTTCAATTCTAATCTGGCGCCAAAGGAGTTTCAGTCACTGGAGACTGGAGTTGGAACCAGAGCTCAGCCTTGAGTATATGAACTGCCGGTTCTGTTTTTTTGCAGTCTGCTCCTGAATGTACATTTATATGGAAACGTGAATCATTGGCAGTTCAAGAAGCATAGTTTAAGAATTATGAGCCAGTTTATGCTCCAGTTCTAATCCTGATGAGCCCTGGGAGTTTAAGTCACCGGAGCAAACCTGGAGAGGGAACTGTGCTTTTGCAGTCTACACCACCACGTACGTGTACGTCTCCTGCTGAATACATATGGCAAACATCAGGAATCTACCCGTAGTGGCTGGCAGAAGTATTGTTATTGCAATCTGTATGGACCGACCGCTTCAGGTAAAAATCTAATCATTGTGAGGGGCACTTTTCCGGAGTCCAGGTAGCTCCAGTCAATAGAGAGGCCTGGAGTAGGAACTGTTCACATCCCCACGTCTGCTGCTGAATGTAATATCTTGGTGGCATTAATTTGATTGTACCTGCGTGGAATCATTGGCAGAAAGATCTTATTATGACACCTATGGACCAGCTGCTGCAGTAATCTAATCATTTAGGTCCTGATGAGAAAGCCTGGATTGGGAACTGTTCATCTGTCGTCTACATCACGTAGGCTGAGCTGAATACATCTTGGGGGCATGCGTCTAGTAGTACCCAGAGGCACTGATAGAAATATGGTTATTATTATTATTGCAACACCAAAGGACCAGCTGCTTCAGTTCTGATCTGTAACCATTGCACTTCTGGAAAAGACTGGATTGGGAACTGTTCATCTGCTGAGCTGATGCTCTTGGGGGCATGAATCTCTACTCCGTGTCACTGGCAGAAGTGTGGTTATTATTACGATACCGATGGACATTTATCCTTGGAAACTGACTTTCAACTAGATGGACGGAAACCTGCAACGGGAACTGTTTTTCTGTAGTATTCAGCGCGTCTGCTAAATCTGCTAATGAATTCACATCTTGGAAGCATGAATCTACCATCGTTGGAGTCATCAGAACCAGTACGGGTGATAATTACAACGTCTATGGACCAGGTGCTTTAGTCCTAACCAGTGTAGTCCTTGTAATTGTAAACTGACAATCAACAAAAGGGAAACCCACAGTGAGAAGTATCTTTCTGCTGTCTTCATCGCATCTGCTCCTCAAATATCTTGAAGACATGATTTATCTACCATCATCAGAAGAAGTATGGGTTATATTTGCAATGCCTCTGGACCAGCTGCTTCAGTTGTAATCAGTATAGTCCTCGGAAAGTGACAAGCGACAAGAAGGAAACCTTGAGTGGGAACTGTTTTTATGTCTGATCTACCATAATTGTAGTCATCAGAAGAAGTATGGGTTATAGTTACGATGCCTGTGGACCAGCAGTTTCCGTTCTAACCATGGTAATCCTCAGAAAGTGACAAGAAGACGAAGATTTTAGCAATAAATTTAAACCATGAGGAAGGTGACGATCGGTTCGGACGACTTCATCCTGTACAACTCCACGTCCCGTACACGGAGTATCCGACCGGGCCACCGCTCCACCACGGGGAGTTTCAAGCGCTGGTTCCGCCCGTCTCAGAGAACCAGACCCGCCTCCAAAACCATCCGCAGGAAGAGCTGGGAAACGCCTTTCCTCCTCAACCTGGGCAGCTCGGAGGAGTTCGAAGTAGGTCTTAGGATTTGCTCATTTTGTAGTATTATGCGATGCTAAGATGATGATACTAGTACATATATGCAACAGTAACAGATGTGAAGGAAAAGCTGGGAAACGCCCTTTCTCCTCAACCTGGGCAGCTCCAAGGAGTTTGAAGTAGGTCTTAGGATTTGCTCATTTTGGTACTGTCCTTGGTGCTGAAATCCCCCATACCTGTTTTTTCCTTTTGGTGATGTCCTTGGTGCTGACATCTCTCACAATACCATTTTTTTCCTTTTGGTACTGTCCCTGGTGCTGAAATCTAACTTGTTTTTTGTTTCTTTTGGAAATGTTATGAGACCACATGGTTTTGTACATTTTCAGTAGGGGATGTACAAAATTTCCTGGTTGATACTATAGAGTATTGAATGATATATGGCAACAAGTGATCATCCTGAAAGTGTCCACCTTTATACATGCACTTAACTGTTATCTGTAATTCTTTGAAAAACCTTTGGCTGCAGTCAGTCTTTCTTCATTTTGTTCCCCTGTGTCTTGTCCCCTGAAGGCAGTCTTAACTCTAAAATTTTCTTTGTATACGTAGATCTAAGACTTCCAATTCTTGTATTTGAGTAGCAAGCAGTGTTCTGTTATATTAGGGTTGTTGAGTTGAAACCCTCCAGGCTTATTTTTCTTACTCTTTGCGTGTGTAAAGAGCTACATGTAGAAGTGCTGGGTGTGATTGATGCAGCAGTTTTTGTGCCTGAGGTTCATTTCCTGGGCACAGCTTGAGTCTGGGAAGCTCAGAGGAGTTTGAAGTAGGTTTTGTAATTAGTTTTGCTTGTTTTGTAGCAAGTTGTGTTCTGTTACATTTACGCTTCTTGGCCCACAGTGTAGTCTTCGTTTCTCAATATCTTTCTGTTTATGTACTGTTAGTGCATATGAGAAGTATGAAGTATGAGACAGTATGATTGACGCAGCCTTTGCCAGCCAGGCTCATTTCTAACATACACAGCTTGAACTTGGGAAGCTCAGAGGAGTTTGAAGTAGGTTTTATAATTAATGCTTATTTTGTAGAGGCAGTAGGTTTTCTGTTATATTAGGCGTCTTGGCCCACAGTCTTCTTTCCTCAATCTTTTTCTGTACTGTCGTGTAGCTAGTGCATATAAAGAAAAGTATCAGAGATGAGTGTAATTGATGGAGCCTTTGCCAACCACGTTCATTTCTTTTGCACAGCTTGAATTTTGGAAGCTCAGAGGATTTTTTATAAGTAGGTTTTGTAATTTTATTTTGTAGCAAGCAGTGTTCTTTTAGGCTTAATATATATTTAGGCTTATATTTTGCACCATATTCTTCTCCACTCATCTTTCTTTTTCTGTACTACTAGTAGAAATACATGTAAGGAGAATTATGGGGTATGATTAACTTTACCTCCCAGGTTCATTTCCTGTGCACCGCTTGATTGATTGAACTTGACTGAGGAATAATTTCCAATTTAAACCTGACTAATAGAGTAACTCCCTCATGATTCCATATTACATACATAACATATACATACATGATTCTTACTCTTTAGCAAGTGGAAACATCTACAATGTACAAAGTTATTCTTCAATAACAGAACAAGAAACAGTCATGCCTTCAAATATCAGAGTTATCAACCAAGAATTTAGGTATTCAAAAACTCGTATTTCCCCAGAACTATCGTAGACTGGAACTCGTTGCCACCAAGCACAGTTGGGGCATCATCACTAGAAAGCTTTGAACAACTCCTGCAATCAATTGTGCAAAGATTAAGTGTAACTAGAAAGGCCAATATTTGCTTTGGAGCAAGTACAGCGATGGGTTCACCACATTTTACAACATGGCAGGGAAAGAATGAGAAACACAAGGGAAAACAATGATTTACATTGATATAACTATAATATGAAGTAACATACAACTAAAACAACAGTTGGATAGCTATTCCCTACTTTATTGGTTAGGATTTTTAATTGCATAATGCAAACTGTTGATTTTCAAAATAAAAAAAAAAGTTACATGCCCCGCATTCCAATGCTGGAGCAGAAAAGCTTGAAATACCTACCAAAACACTTGAATAAAGACATACTGTCAGTATGGAAATGCTCTGTGCAGGTGTTAATCAAGTTAAATCCCAACAGCCAATCAGCAAGAAATGCTCTGTGCAGGTGGAAATGCTCTGTGCAGGTGTTAATCAAGTTAAATCCCAACAGCCAATCAGCAAGAAGTATAGAGGAAAGCTGCATGCCTATTGGTTGATGCCCTGCATTCCATTGTGATGACTCATGCCCAGACGTGGTAAACACGCACACTAACACAGTAATACATTTGCTATAACACAGCCAAAAAACTCAAATAAAACCATTCTAAAAGCCTGTATCACAAAAATTTAAAAAACGCCTAGGGGTATTTGCCCACTCTACCTCCATACCAAATTTCAGGACCTTAGGCCCTAAAATGAAGAAGCTGAATCCATTTAAAAAATGGCAGGAGAAGAAGAAGAAGAAGAAGAAGGAGGAGAAGGAGGAGAAGAAACATCAGAAAAAGCAATATGGGTTCACCACCACTTCGTGGTGTGGTGAACCCATAACAAGTTGTTCGGTGTGATATAGCTAGCTGCTGGTGTGTTATGCCGAAGGGCGGTTATACCGGCTATACCGATACAGATACAGAGTAGTATTCTCCATCAATCATCATCAATGACTTCAAGCATAGCAAATTTCCTCAAAGGAAATAACATCCAGTTGTAATATAGTGGACAAGGAGTCTGATCTGGAATGATTTTACCTCTTGAGTTCAGTTCAGGGCGCGCTGAGCACATTGAATTGAAATTGGCAGCATCATGATCTGATTCAGTTGGATGCACGGAATAAAAGATCCCCTTTATATTGAGTCTGCATGCGTGATGCTGATCAACCCTAGGGTCAGCTGCCGGGATTTCCACTCAGTCAACCAGAGAATAATGTAGTTGCTGCCAGGAATAATGATAGATAATAATATGGTTTCTATGATATATATAATGCCTGCCTATATGCCTCAGGCCAGGTACTGGCCCCTTGCTCCCCCCTGTCAGGGTCTTCCAGCCAGCTCTATCAAGGGCAATAGTCTCTGCGTCTATTATATTATATGATATATATGACATCAGGGTAGATATATATATATATACTAGTATATGATATCGGTAGATATATATAATATCAGGTTAGACATTGCATTTGGCAGAATCGCTGATTCTAGCCCGATCAGAATCTCTGTTGACAGAGATACTATGCTTCCATACTAATGTCGATTTCTGCACTTCTTGAAGCAGAGGATTGACAGGCTTTTGCATGGCTGTGATACACGGTTTTCCTTTTGGCCCTGTCCTTGGTGCTGAAATGTCTCTTGCCTATTTTTATACTTTTGATACTGTCCTTGGTGCTGAAATGTGTATTACCTAGCCCCAGAGACCCCAATCAAATACCTGGTTACCAAACTTATTATAGCTCCAGAGTCCTACAGCCTCTCTGCAAATAGATTTGC
Organism: Branchiostoma belcheri; assembly: GCF_001625305.1. Classification (NCBI taxonomy): domain Eukaryota; kingdom Metazoa; phylum Chordata; class Leptocardii; order Amphioxiformes; family Branchiostomatidae; genus Branchiostoma; species Branchiostoma belcheri. The sequence continues at coordinate 475,337 of NW_017804242.1, read as the reverse complement.
TGTAGGACTGTAGGACTCAGGAGCTATAGTAGGTTACCAGAGTCTGTGTTCAGAGAAACTTCAGTCAGAATGTAAGGAATGGCTGTTAGGGTTACTGTGAGAGTATTAGTGTCCCATTTATAACTCCTAAATTTCAGGTCAATGCATTGATCTAAAGCAACACAATTCATTTAAATGTCTGGCTGTCTTGTTATAGGCAAATGTCTCTAAATCTACGTAATATTATACAGACTCCAATCAGGATTTCTACCAATGGTGTGCTATACTATTGCACTTGGGTAACAGTTTTCTTCAAGTAGTTTCAATTTCTTGTAAGATGGAAAGTTAACACATTGAAATCAAATAGCAGACATTTCCAGGGTTTTCAGCAGGATTTTTTCATAGCATAGGGGTCAGGTACAGAAGGGCAACTTTTGTGGCGCAAATTGCACATTGAGCCAAAATATTTTGAAACTCATAACCCCCTGAGACAGTATTTCTTGTTTGGTGAGGAACAGATTTTGTGAAGTTAAGGTTTTCCCTTAACTTTAGCTTCATTCTAAAGTTACATTTTCATTTTTTTGAAAGATTTATGAAGGTTCTCCCTCCCAAAACACCCCTATGCTGGTTGAAAGACAGCATAGGGGTCAAAATTATAGCATAGGGGGTCAAAATCATAGCATAGGGGGCCCCTATGCTAAAAAGGCCTGGCTAGAACACTGATTTCTGATGCCTCTATGCTGTAGGCAAATTGTGACCAATATAGAAATCAATTTATTTCCTGTAATAACATCTTTTTAATTCATTGCTGCCGGCAATACCCAAACAAAATTATTCCGTTTAATCTGATATCACGACTCACATCAACGGAATTAAAAGAATCCAATATATTTGCCGTAATTTCAATTTAGCCGCAAACTAGATAGCTGATTGCTGTTCGTGCAAAGCTTATTTCATTTCATCCTACACGTACATCACTCTTTGAGTGAACTTTGATGCCCTATCTCAGTATTCCTGTGTGTCACACCTCTGCCATGATAAGTATGAAAGGTTGCTGCCTCTGGAAACGCGGCAATAAAAGAACCAGGCTGCTCTTGAGTGTCAGTCGGTGATGAGTTCGTGTTGAGGGCTTAGCTGAGCCTGAAATTGCACACGAAGAAGCGACGGCTCTCCGTATTGGGCAGGAAATGTGAGGAGTTAGCTTGGCACCTCTGAGGGCCCCGGAAGGGCTCGGGCCGCAGTAAGGAAATTCTATGGATGGCATCCGCATGTGCATTGACCTTATTATGAAATAAGAAAAATACATTTTTAATTTTCCTTTTTTGTTTGCTATCATGGGTATAGAGCGTACGTGAGTGAGTTAACGTGACAAAATAGAACGTAGGAGATATATGCTGTGTGGTAGCCCTCAGTTGTTGGTATTAGTGATGATAGGTTTCCATACTAGTGTCACTTTCTATCTTCCTGAATACTGAAATAAAAGACTAGTTAGCTAAACTTAGCTGTGATACTTCAATTCTTGTTTTCAAAAATTAGGCATCTGTTTTATTTTTTGCCCATCTTTTTGTGCCCTCTCGCAGTAGATTTGGAGTCTGCAGAGGATGTCGTCCATAGAATTTACTTGCTGCAGCCTCAAGTGTTACATCATGCGAGCAGGATATTAGTGTCAGTGCACTGAACTGCATTTGCCAAAAATAACTAATAATAAAAATTCATTTGTGAAGGAGGCTCAAGGAGATATTACACAAGTCCGCTTCAGAGAGGTTATTCCACTCTTCAATAAGTGTGTAATAAAAGTACAATGTTCTACACCAGTGGTTTGGATGGACAGGTTTATAGGTTAGCTTAACAGTTGAAGTACATCATAATTCTTAACTTTCTGGTTATGTAAGATACAGTATATCTCTGATCAGGTTACTCACCTTTTCTGCAACAAAAGACACTTGAAGAAGCTTGTCACTGAGCTGAGCTAGCTGCCACCGCACCACGTGCCTTCAAAGCTGGTGTGTTAAGCCCAAGGGTGGTTATACCAGTTATACAGAATACAGATCAATGATTATGAAGAATATATTAATAGTTTTAGATCTAGAGGAGGTGAATTTGTCATGAATAACTTTATGATGCAATTAAAACCTTAAACAGGGAAAATAATTTGTGAACAAGAAATAATAATATCTAATACTTCAGTGGAATGTTAAGAACTTGTGAGAATTTCTTCTTTTATTCATGACAATATGGTAACGTTGTGAATTTCTGGCTGATTCTGTCTATAGTAAGTGTTTTCCCACTGGTTCCCATAAGGCAACAGACATGCATATAGCAGGAAATTGAAGACAGCAAAAGGGGTTTCTTTTCTTGAACCTTTGACCCAACTTTCTGTCACTGTAATCAAAGTGCTTATGTGGAAATAACTACAGAATTGCCAGCAGACACACAAACAGACATACCTAAAACAAAACCTCCATACATGAAGGTAACAATTTGTAAAGACAACTAGTTTTTGTTCCAGGTCTTACATAGATTTAACATGTATGCAGTGTAAGGCTTATTTCATTCTGTGAAATCGGATCACAGAACGTATCTATATGGAAATCGCTTGAACGTGGCACTTGAATGTCTCCCCATACGTTTTACAGCCTGGGTGCTTGAATGTCAGCATGTGCTGCGGTATAAATCTGAGCTTGCCGTAACATAAACCTCGATGAAAGCCTAATCCCTATTGAAGGAGGATTTATGTGGTAGCAACTCTCAGAGCAGCAGTTTATTTGATCAGGTGGATGATATTCATGGGCAACCATTTTGTGGCAAGGAAATCTGCATCATAAAAATGGGAATAATATTATCCAAAGTGTAAGCAGTTATGGATGACAATGTACTTAGTTCTCAAATACCTTTTTGGTACTCTCCTTGGTACTGAAATGTCAGTTACCTGTTTTTTCCTTTTTGGTACTCTCCTTGGTGCTAAAATGTCAGTTATCTGTTTTTCCTTTTTGGTACTCTCCTTGGTGCTGAAATGTCAGTTACCTGTTTTTTTCTTTTTGGTACCAACCTTGGTGCTAAGATATCTGCTACCTGTTTTTTTTGGTACTGCCCTTGGTGCTGAAATGTCTGCTACCTTGTATTTTCTTTTGGTACTGTCCTTGGTGCTAAAATGTCTGTTACCTGTTTTTTTTTTCTTTTTAGTACTGCCCTTGGTGCTGCAATGTCTTTTACCTGTTTTTTTTTCTTTTTAGAACTGCCCTTGGTGCTAAATTGTCTGTTACCAGTTTTTTTTTCTTTTTAGTACTGTCCTTGGTGCTAAAATGTCAGTTACCTGTTTTTATCTTTTTGGTACTGCCCTTGGTGCTAAAATGTCTGTTACCTTTTTTCCTTTTGGTACTGTCCTTGGTGCTGAAATCTTTCTAACCTGTTTTTTGGTTGTCTTTGGAAATCTTATGAGACCACATTGCCTTATACAGTAGATGTACAGAATGTACCTGTGGTTGCTATAGAGTATTGAATGATAAATGGCAACATTTAGGCTAAGCACTCATGCTGAAAATGTCCACCTAGGTACCATAATACATGCACTTTACTTCAATGTGTTATGTTGTGTTTCACAATGCCCTATAGAGTAGTTCAGAAGTATCTATTAAAACCTACTGAAGTGGGGAAAATTGTAAACTGAATATCTTTTTCATGGCCTTATTATATAGCATACATTGATAGTTACTGAAGCGGGGAGAATTATAAAAGGAAGACCATTTTTCTTGGCTTTATCATTCAGCGTATATTTAGAACTGTAACATTGTAACATTCAAACATTAAAAGCAGTGATGCATATAGTTCCACAACACACTTTTATTTGCCTAACTTATAACATATGGCTATATTACAGTTCATACACCATGACTAACAGTACTTTTGAACAAAATTGCTGTGAGTTTTCTAAGGATCCAATAACTTTAGAAACAGTAAGTTTTGTATGAAAAGGCTGGTAAATGCCTAGAGGAAGTCCAACTGCCTTTTTGAGCCTGTAGGGGCAGTGGGTTGTTAATCCACTGTGTCTAGGGCATGGTATAGGAAGGCAGTGGAAAAAGAGGGATGGCAAGCAGACATGAGATCAAGAGCCCATCCCTCTTCTTCCACCGCCTTTTACCTCCCCAACTGAACTCAGGTACCCATTTTACACCTGGGTAGGATGAAAAAAGTTGTGTGAACTTCTTTTTACCATCAACAGTACGACTTTGGAACAATCTTCCAGAAGCAATAACTTATAATGATTGCTAGGGACAGACAGAAGTTTAAATGTGAAGTAAATTCTTTCCTCTGACAGCGTCCTGTATTGGCAGTCTGGCTGCTAATGCTGAGTGAGAGCTGATATGGATAAAAAAACATCAATAAAAGTGCCTAAACTTCCGAAGGACACAATGTCCAGCCAGGAATGCAAAAGAATCAAACCTATGACCCCTTGATCTCATGTCTGCTCCCCACTCGCCTCCAGCATTGGTTCTGTATGCAGGGACTGTTTGAGCCTCTTGTTCCGGATCACCGGTAATGACCATGTAACTTGACATGATTGTGCTCCATCTTCCACGAGCCCCGAAGTGGCGAGCGGTAATTTGAGAAGGCCGGGCGGAGGATCGATCTCTCACCTTGCACGACGGGGTGAAGGTGATCCACGCATGGTCCGCGGCGCTTTATCGGTTATTGCCTTTCTGGGAACGTTTTGTGGGGTACACAAAAGAGGCGTCAGGGGGGCTGGTATTGAAGAGGATAGGCATAGTTGCTGGGGATATAAGGAGGCCGATTGTTAGATATCAAACAAAGAATGAGAAAAATTAATTTATCGGTTATTGCTTCTCTCGAAATGTTTTGTGGGGTGCACAAAAGAGGCGTCAGGGGGGTTGGTAGTCAAGAGGATGTGTCTGCATGGCATATAGATTGGGGGAAAAGCAGGCCAATGTGGCCGATTGCAGGAAAGATACCAAAGAAAGAATGAAATTAATCTTAGTATCGGTTATTGCTTTTCTGGGAATGTTTTGTGGGGTGCACAGAAGAGGCTGTCAGGGGGCTGGTATTCAAGAGGATATGTCTGCATGGCATATCCTCTTTCAGCTAGGTTGGGGGTAAAGCAGGCCAAAGATATCAAACAAAGAATGAAAAAAATTAATCTATCGGTTATTGCTTTTCTGGAAACGTTTTGTGGGGTGCACAAAAGAGGCGTCAGGGGGACTGTAGTCAATGCATAAATTCTAGAGTGATAAGGCAGCTGATTGTTGGAAAGGTATCAAAGAACACACAACAATAATACAAATCTTCTTATCCTCAAAAAAAAGTTTGTAAACCTAACTTTTGTCAGGCCGATGAATTCAGCCATAGACGTGGCACGTTCTGGGATTGTTTTAGTAGGAGATTTGGAGAGTCTTTCAGATTACTGAATCAGATGCTTTTCTTTGCGCAGATGACTTGTATTTTTTATGGTATACTCACCATACTGTGAAGTGGCATGAATTTGTTCTTCCTGAAATTATAATCTATTGGAAAACAACACCCTCCTCATGACTTCAGTGCTCTTTAAGCATGGGGTGCCTGTGATCCATGGTCTGCTGTGCTTCATGGGTTACTGCTTTTTCTTGCAATGTTTCGTGGGGTGCCCAAAATAGCCTGGTAGCTGCGATGTATTCAGAGCTTACCTTCGATGCCTCAGTATTCTGTTGTGGATGTCTGCACTTGTGAAAGCTGGGTTATGTTTTGATGGTGTTGCACGCTTGAACAGAGTTCAGTGCTCCATGCAAAGTATTCAGGTTTTGTGACTGTTGAAGGAGTAGGGCTAAAAATACCAGCTGAATATGCAGGTAAAAATGGAATAAGTACTGCTGGAATTTCTGATGCATGTCTACCTGCGCTGGTCTGTTGGTTTGTTCAGTGTATGACACTAAAAGTCTACACACTCAGTCGGATATTTGTTTGTTTCTTTTTACTGTATTGATTTTTGCCAACTAGGTTTTTTTTTCAATTTTCACATCAAAACAATACTCATACGAAACACTAACATGTTTTGGGTTACATCAGGGAACTGCAATGTGAAGAAGTTTAGAAAAAAAGAAATTAAAGCAGAAAACTGAAGTAGTATCTAAAGCTTATTAATAAGAATTTGTCTGCTGCAGATAATTTCACTGTTACATGTACAAGTCAGTATCAGCATTAGTGTAGGTACATTGTATGCAGAAAAATGTTTTCCAAGCGCATGCAATGTACATTTATATGTACATGAATACATGCATGAGAAACAAAGACTTTACTACTTAGCAACCCATACACGTGCCCACCCTTTTAAGGTGCTAAAGGAAGGCCACAGGGCCTGACTCGTTAATTACAGTTCTCAGTGCAGATAGCTGCTGGTCAATACAACCTCTTAACTCGACCGTGTCTTCCTTTAATGTCTCCAACACTCCGTGTCTTCCTTTAATGTCTCCAACACTTACTGTGACTCAGGACCAGAGGGCGGGATACATTTTACCAGATTGCTTTCTACCCATTAGTTAAAGCTGCACTTACATGTAAGTCGAGAGGAGGGTGTTATCTTCCAACTGGTAATAATTGACTGTCGGAAGTAAAAGCACTCAAGTTTGGAGGAGGATGTTACTTTCCACGAGATGGTAATTTTGGGAAGAAGTAATTGTGGTTTTAACTGAGTTGCACATGCGAAAAGTGACTTGAAAAATACCCTCTAAAAATCGCAGAATGTTCGGTGCCTTTGGCTGAATAAAATGTGATTTCTTTGGCATTGATGAAAGTTAGGTTTCAAAAATAATGTACTTGGAGATGAGAAAAAAGTCTTGTTATTTCTTCGATATCTTTTCAACCATTGAAACATGAGTGAGTGAATTATGCCAAAAATATTGCAGCACTGATTCAAAAGTAAAATTTGTACATTCATGTACAATGAAGAATGCATAGGGGTAGTGATACTGATAGACACTCAATACTGTTTTAGAAAACACGTTCAACTTTCACATGAAGTGGAATTCTGCATAAACAAGTTGGCTTATTTTGTATTTATTGATAAATTCAACGAATTTCAAAATAACACCCTCTTCCCCAACTTTTAAGTACTCCCTTAATTAGCTCTATTGCCTGATCTCACAACCAATTTCAAACAGATACTTGATTCTAATTACCAAGATCACAGTCCTGCAAGCTAATTTCAATCTAAGTAGACAGTTAGCTCAAACAAAATTAAATCTGTCAGTGAGTGTGTGAATTGGGAAAATATTTTCATTACTTGCTAAATGAAATTATTATGATGTCTTATAAATGACACTTCTTTTCTTAGGTTTTGGATTATATTTGTCACGAAGGACAGATTTCATGGCTTGAAATACTTGGTGCACCCAAAATTGGAGCTGTGCACCCATTTTTGTTGTGTGGGTGCACTGGTGCACACATTCAAATATTGTAGGTTTATGTAAATGTATCTATAGTAGTATACAGCATATTCTTCATATCTAAGTGCCACCCAAGTTTTTAGCAAGGGTGTACCAGTCCACCTTTTCCCAAAAATGAATTTCGAGCCCTGGATTTAATAAGGAAGAGAAACTAAAACTACCGCATAATACCATGTAATAAATGCCAAGGAAAATAGGTATTAAGGCAGTAACGTATTTATTGATCTGCCTGTGTGCAATTACTTCAAGGTTATGACTCTCTGGCCCTGAATGCCTATGAATATATATAGGTCCGTTCAGTAATGGTGTACTTACAGTGTGTGTGTGTCGTGGAGTAATGGCTATGGTCCACTATCAAGGCCACACAACAACCGTTAGGCACCCATTCTTAATGTGCTCGTTGTACGCTGCAATGTCATTTTGACTTAGTATACTACCCTTTGAATGAAAACTGAATAGTGAGTGAGTGAGTGAGTGAGTGAGTGAGTGAGTGAGTGAGAGTGAGTGAGTGAGTGAGTGAGTGAGTGAGTGAGTGAGTGAGTGAGTGAGAGTGAGTGAGTGAGTGAGTGAGTGAGTGAGTGAGTGAGTGTGCATGAGTGAGTGAGAATAAGTGAGTGAGAGTGCATGAGTGAGTGAGAATAAGTGAGTGAGAGAGTGAGTAAGTGTGTGAGTGAGTGTCAGTGAGTGAGTGAGTGACATTGACCAAAAAGCACTTACATTTCATGATCTCATCCTGTGTCTTATCCATTGTGCACACTCCGAAAACATATACTGTACTCTCATCTTTTCAAAAGAGGTTTTGATACTAGACATAATTCTGATTACTTTTAACTTAGGATAATTTATAATATAATTCTGTTTCTTGTTAAATCTGGCAATTATTAAAACATAATTCAAAACCCGAGAACAGACGTGTCATTTATAAGACAAGCCATAATAATTTCATTATCCAGCAGTGTAACCATGCTTATTTCCCCAAATACACACACTCAGGTTTAATTTTGTTGGAGCTAAATGTCTTCTTAAGGTTGTAATCAGCTTGCAGTACTGTTATCCTGGCAATAATACCAGTTCTTCTGTATCAGCAATTCCCTGTAATCACTAGACAGTATAAGCTTCATTGCAAGCTGTTTTCTTATATATTATAGCATTTATGGCTAATATATATATAATTGAGTGAGAGTGATATGTAGTGCTTTCAACCCCTGAAGTCACTATATTTAAAAGTTAGAAGATGAAACACACTAAACATACATGCCTGTAGAGTACATGTAAGTTACCTCATCCTAATGTTTAGGCCATTTGAATAATCATCGTACAGTTCCACTGTTCATCACGTAAAGATCGTTCACACAGAACTGGTAGTAACTCTACAGTCGTGGTAAAGCATGAAAAATGGATACTTCTAACCAAATGGGCCCAAAGAGCGGCCATCCTCCAGGGTTTAGTAAAGTACCTGGGAATATCTTAATATCTGCAGTGCGTTACGATGTGACGTTGACTGTATAACATACATGTAGTATTACACGTATGCTACGGCCACATTTCAGACTTTATTATACTTCTATTAGATACATGATTGTATATCTTATACCTCATCTCTGCAGGCTGTTTCAACAGAACTGATATTACAGATGTTTTATACATGTTATGACTACACTTTAGGCTTTATTATGGTTTTAGATACATGTATATCTTATATCTGAAGGCTGTTTCAACAGATATTACAGATGTTATGACCATGCTTCACACTTTATTATACTATTTTTAGATAGCTTATACCTTACATCTTCAGGCTGTTTCAACAGAACTGATATTACAGATGTTTTATACATGCTATGACCACACTTTATGCTTTATTATGCTATTAGATAATATCTTATACCTTATATCTGAAGGATGTTACAACAGATAATTATAGATGTTTTATACCTGCTATGACCATGCTTCACACTTTATTATACTATTTTTAGATACCTTCTATCTTCAGGCTATTACAACAGATATTACAGATGTTTTATACATGCTATGACCACACTTCAGACTAACTTTATTATGCTATAAAATATATCTTAATTTACCTTATATCTGCAGGCAGATATTAAAGATGTTTTATACATGCTATGACCACGCTTCACACTTTATTATACTATTTTTAGATACCTTATATCTTCAGGCTGTTTTAATAGAACTGATATTACAGATGTTTTATACATGCTATGACCACAGTTCACACTTTATGATACCATTAGATACATGTATATCTTATACCTCATCTCTGCAGGCTGTTACAACTGATATTACAGATGTTTTATATATGCTATGACCACGCTTCACACTTTATTATACTATTTTTAGATACCTTATATCTTCAGGCTGTTTCTACAGAACTGATAATACGGATGTTTTATACATGCTATGACCACACTTCAGACTTAATTATACTATTTTTAGATACCTTATACCTTATATCTGCAGGCTGTTTCAAGAGAACTGATATTACAGATGTTTTATACATGCTATGACCACAGTTCACACTTTATGATACTATTAGATACATGTATATCTTATACCTCTTCTCTGCAGGCTGTTTCAGCAGATATTACAGATACAACAGATATTATACATGTACATGCTATGACCACGCTTCAGACTAACTTTATGATGCTATTTTTAGATACCTTATACCTTATATCTGCAGGCTGTTTTAAGAGAACTGATATTACAGAATGATGTTATATTCATGCTATGACCACGCTGCACACTTTATTATACTATTTTTAGATACCTTATATCTTCAGGCTCTTTGAACAGAACTGATATTACAGATGTTTTATACATGCTATGACCACACTTCAGACTAACTTTATTATGCTATAAAATATATCCTAATTTACCTTGTATCTCCAGGCTCTTTCAGCAGGTATTACAGATGTTTTATACATGCTATGATCACACTTCACACTTTATTATACTATTTTTAGATATCTCATACATGTGTACCTTATATCTGCAGGCTGTTACAAGTCAGAGATATTATAGAATGTGGCCTAGCACAAAAAGTGTACAATCAGTCAATCATGCTTCAGACTTCATCGTAAATATCATAATAATATATCTTATACATGTTGAAATAACAGATATTGTGTACAACTACGTACTATGATGTCATTGATCACCCTTTATGAGTACTAGTATCAGTTTTTCAAGAGCTGCCGGAAATACATTGTATAAATCATCTGTGCATTGTCAGCTGTCCTTGAGATTCCTTGCTTTCCATGTTAGTGTTTGATCATAATTCATAAGTCTACGTACATGTACCTCACACATCCGGCCATAGATAAAAAGGAAAATCTCGTGAAGCGAACAAAAGAATTCATGTATCATACAAGCCTGGCTAGCAGCATGAATTCTGGCTCCCTTTCTTCTTGTAGTCTAAAATTATAGCTTAGATATGTTCTTTCATATAAATCCCATTCTGAGCCCATTTTCCATGGTGTGAAATATGGGTATCACAAGTCATGGAGCCCCCATCATTGTGGTGGAAGGCAGAAGAGCTTTCTGCCTTGAATGTCGCTTAACATCGCCGCTTTCTTCTAAGATATGATCCAGCCGGCACACATAAACGACTGTCATTCTTGACCGTAACAGTTTTTATGATCATAAAATGTTTGCAGTGAAGTACTACTAGAAATCTTTCCTGCAGTAGATCATCAGCCTCCAGGCAAAAGATGCAGTCTGTGATAGATAAAGGAAGTGTGTCGAGGAGGATATCAAAGATTGCTGCATCACCAGTTTTAGTCCTGCTAGACAGAGCCGCCTGGAACGCAGTGTGAAGACTGCTGCCCACTCGTTTCAGGGGCCCCCGCAGCAGTTTAATCAAAACCTTGATACTACTTCTACCACATGACTTGTACACTTGCACTACTACTAGTACTAGTACACTAGTACTGTACAGTAACTAGTAGCTGACTGCTGCCCAGCAGTGTGTCAGGGACCCCTGCAGCACTATAATCTGGATATTGCTGCTCCTGCTACTACTGCTACTACTAAGTTACTACTACTGCTACTACTACTGCTGCTACTACTGTTGCTACTACAACTGCTACTACTACTACTACTACTACTACTACTACTGGCAACCAGTAATTAACTACTACTGGCAACTATATTTAACAATGTCTGACATGTTTCCTCAGGCGCAGAAGTCCTGGATAGAGAAGACCTTCAGCAAGAGAGAGTGTATCAAGTATGTGCCAAATCTAAGAGACCCCCATAGGTAAGGATGATTCCTATCTTCTTTTGTACCATGATCACTGTTTTAGAATATCAAAGTCGTTCAGATTTGGAGTGGTTTTCTTGATTTAATATTGTTACAAACTTTGTAAAACAATAAATCAACAAAACCACTCCAAATCTGAACGACTTTAATTAGTATGGCATATTTTGAGAAGACGATATTCTAGAATATTTGGTAAATACATGATGACAATCGTTAACGTTCAAAGATGTTACCAAGTACAGTAGGGGCATCAGCATTAGATAGCTTTAAACAATTTTTAGTGTCAGATGTCTAAGGGTTAGGTGTAACAAGACTTAGTAGTTCGGTGTCATATAGCCAGCTGCTGCCGCACCACATGCCTGTTAAGCTGGTGTGTTACGCCGAAGGGCGGTTATGCCGATATACAGATGCAGAATGATACAGATACGTATAATTGAAGAGAGAGTGTATCAAGAATGTGCCAAATCACACAAACCCCAATAGGTAAGGATGATTTATGATATCTGTCTACTGTGAGCTCTCATAATTCCTGCAAAGGTACCCTAAGGCCACCACATTAAAAAGAAATGGTGTTATCGAAGCTTTCTCAAGAGTGTCATAAACCACCTAAATATCTGATGTGTGCAGACAGCAGGGACCCATTGGAAGATCTCTTTAAATTTGCTCTTTTTTTCATTTTTTTTCATTTGGTATTGTCCTTGGTACTGAAATCTCCAATACCTCTTTTTCACTTTGGTGCTGTCCTTGTTACTGAAATCTCCCATACATTTTTTTTCACTTTAATACTGTCCTTGGTACTGAAATCTGCCATACCTAATTTTTTTTCCTTTTTGGTACTGTCATTGGTACTGGAAATCTCCCATACCTCTTTTCCATTTTGGTCTTGTCCTTTGTACTGAAATCTCTCATACCTGTTTTTCCTTTTGGTACTGCCCTTTGTTCTGAAATCTCGTATACCTTTATTTTTTTCATTTCGGTTCTGTCCTTGGTACTGAAATATCTCATCCTTTTTCACTTTGGTCTTGTTCTTGGTACTGAAATCTCTCATACCTTTTTTCCTTTTGGTACTCTCCTTGGTACTGTCCTTGGTACTGAAATCTCCAATACCTGTTTTTTATTGGGGTACTGTCCTTGGCACTGAAATCTGAAATACCTCTTTCCTTTTTGGTACTGTCCTTGGTACTGAAATCTCTCATACCTTTACATGTATTTTTTTCCTTTTGGTGCTGTTCTTGGTACTGAAATTTTCCATACATGGTTTCCCTCTTTTGATACTGTCCTTGGTGCTGAAATCTCCCATACATGTTGGACTGGGTCCCGATTTCTGTCACTAGTAAAGATTAACGCCCTGCTCCCTGTTGGATGAGCCCGGAGGATATCACATGCTACGATTCATGATGTAGAACTGGCACGGATTATTGGTTTAAAGACCTGGCACGATACCATACTGTGGGCTGAATACAAATTCACACGATTATTATAGGATATTGGGGTTTTATTTTTACACCAGTAATAACTCTTACCTGCTTATGTTTTACATTTCAGTGTCTATTAGACACCTTCGAAGCAAGTGAGAGTTTTACTGGTTTTGTAAAAAGAATATCCCATATCTATGGATGCTTTACCAACCAGAGGAAATTAATTTTGAAACTCACATAATTTTGCATGCAAGCATGTATAGGATATTGGGGTTTTCTTTTTACACCAGTAATAACTCTAACCTGCTTAATATATATTTTACGTTTCAGTGTCTATTAGACACCTTCGAAGCGTAAGCATGTGAGAGTTTTACTGGTTGTGTAAAAAGAATATCCCATATCTATAAATGTTTTACAAACCAGAGGAAATCAATTTTGAAACTCACACAATTTTGCATGCAAGCATGTACCGTCACGTCATTGTGTCAGTGCATTAAACAAAAAAACTGCAGGTATGCAGTAATTCTGCATCAGTCTCAACTTGGAAGTGTACATAGAAAACCACAATATCCTATGTTCTACCAACCAGATGAAATTGTTTTTGAAATTCACACAATGTTGCATTATGCACTTATGTCATTGTGTCGATGCATTAAACAAGAAAACCGCTGGCATGCAGTTATTCTGCGTCCGTCTGGGGTTGGAAGAGGAAGTGTCTTATTAGCAATGGCTTAACAGTTAATCCTGGTAATGTATATAAAAGGGATAACAAGCAATTTCATTGACTTAACGGAAAGAATAACAACTTTTATAAGGTCAAGTTCACAGTACAACATGGAAATGTAAAATAAATTGGCTTAACACTAACAGTTAATCTAGGCAATGTGTAAAAAGGACAATTTTAATCTTTATTGATGCAAGCAAAGGTACAGTGGCTTTCGTAAGGTCAATTTTGAAATACAAATGTGAAAATAAAATGAATCAGCTTAACATTTAATACTTGTAATGTGTGTATTGGAAAGTGAGATCAAAGCTTTATTCAGGAACAAAAATTACACTCAGAGACTTTCCATTTGGCTTAATAGTTAATCCTAGTAATGTGTAAAAGGGATAACAAGAAAGTATAGCCACCTTTATGTGTCATGTAAGGTCAAATTCAAAATGGAAAAACAAAATAAGTAATTGGCTTAACATCTAATCCAGGTAATGTACAATTTTAAAGGTAAAGGACAATTTTAATCTTTATTGATGCAACAAAAGGTACAGTGGCTTTTGTAAGGTCAATTTTGAAATACAAATGGAAAATAAAATGAATCAGCTTAAACAGATAATCCAGGTAACATGTAATGTGTACATTGGACCATTAAGATCAAAGCATTATTGAGGAACAACAATTACATTTTGTACACTCAGAGACTTCCCTAAGCCTAAGGCCAACTTCAAACTAGAAAATGGAAAAGTTACTCTAAATCAGCGTAACACATAATCCAGATATAACAAGAAACTTAATTGACACAATGGAAAGTACAGCAACTTTTATAAGGTCATGTTCACAGTACAACATGGAAATGCAAAATAGATTGGCTTAACGGTTAACCTAGGTAATGTGTAAAAGGACAATTTTAATCTTTATTGATGCAACACAGGTACAGTGGCTTTTGTAAGGTCAATTTCAAAATGCAAATGGAAAATAAAATGAGTCGGCTTAAAAGTTAATCTTGTAATTTTTATATCGTACGAGATCAAAGCTTTATTGAGGAACAAATATTACACTCGGAGACTTTCCTAAGGTTGACAAATGCAAGCTACAAAATGGAAAAGTAAATCGTCTTAATGGTTAATCCTGCTAATGTGTAAAAGGAATTGTAGTAAGAAAGCTTTATTGATGCAAAAAGGTACAGTTGAGTTTCGTAAGGTCAACCTTATTAACTACAAAATAGAAAGCAACATGGATTGGCTTAGCAGTGATCTAGATAATGTGAAAAGGGATAATTGCAATCTTTATTGAAGCAATAAAAAGGACACTGACCTACACAAGGTCAAGTTCAAACAATAAAATGGAAGCACAAAATGAATCTGCTTACATGCAGCAGTTAACACGTATAATGAAATGGATAATGTCTTTGAGATCAAAGCTTTATTACTGTATTATACTAACAGCAACTTTTATAGGGTCTGAAGTACAAGTTTAACCACAAAATGGGAATACAAATTATTGGCTTAATAACAAATCCTGTTAATGTGTAAAAAGTACAATTAGAAGTATGCAATAAAAAGTAATATATAAGTGATTTTTCAAAGGTCAACTAACAACAAAATAGAAAAATGGGAAATATTATTAATATTACCATTTTCTGCAACCAACATATTAATTAATAATATTTCTGAATCAATGGTAAAGGCTGCAACGGATCATGCTTTTTGTCAAGAACCTTTAATTTGGTTACATCTATTTCTGTAATTTGACTAGTAATAAGAAGTTATATTAAAAACCAAATTTTCTTGTACAGTTGTGAAAGTACATAATCCCAAGGTTACATGACACATGTGCTTTTAGAGTCCTAAGGCATGGTTCCAAGTTGGCTACAAAGCTGTCTGTACACTTCCTGTAGAAAATTGTTATAAATGGCTGGATCTGTCCTCCATTTCCCTCTGGCGTCCACCTCCAAATCTCCTACCGATAGCAGCCACTCTCACACGCACGGTTAGGCTGTCATTAGGAGAGCGTATTAGGTGGGAACCCTTCATGTCTGAACTGGCATTAAGGGCAGTAAGTAAGTGACACAACAGGTCAGGTCAGAAGATTACAGTTTACAGCCTCAGAACACCTCAATCGGGATGACTTTCACAAGTACAAGCTATCTGGCACACAGTTTCTGTGATAGTTACAGTACAAGTGCACAGGGTACATGACTCTGTAAGACTCTGAGATTACAACTACAGAATACCTCAATCAGGGTGACTTTCACAGTTCAAGTGCTCTGGCACAACGCAGTTACTGTTACTAAAGTTTGCACTCTTTACACAACACAGTAATAGAGTTTAGATTGCAGCCGAACATGGCGGGACTGGCATTAAAGGGCAGTAAGTGAGGTCAGAGATAAGAGGGGTAAATGACACAAGGGATAACTACACAACACGGGTAAGTTAGCAGATTACACAGCTAGCTATAGAACACCTCAATTGTAGTGACTTTCACACTCACAGTACGAAGTAACACTCTTTACACAACACAGTAATAGTAGAGTTTAGATTGCAGCCGGACATGGCGTGACTGGCATTAAAGGGCAGTGAGTGAGGTCAGAGATAAGAGGAGTACATGACACTGTGATCTGGGATAACTGCACAACACGGGTAACTTAAAGCAAATTGCACTCACATACACATAAAAAAGCCTGGTTACCAAACCTATCAATTCATAAAGCAAATGCGGAGAGGATGTTGGACTCAGGAGCTATGATATGTTTGGTAACCAGGCTAACATACATAATACCTCAATTGTAAATTGTACAGTACAACCACTCAGACACCACACATGCAGTCAGGTCAGCAGATAAAAGGGGTACATGACACTATAGTCTGGGCAATGAGTCAGACTTGACCTTCAAACTTGACCTTGAAAGTCCTTGCCTCCCCCGCACCAGGAGATGTAGGTGTGGGAGGCTGGCGAGGGGGAGCACTTCTGGGAAGCGTTATCGTTAGAGTTAGTTTTAGGCTCGACCTTGAGACATGACCTTCAGACCTGACCATGATTGTCCTTGCCTGAGCCCATGAGACGTAGGTGTGAGAGACTGGAGGGGGAGCACTCCTCGGAACGGTTAGTGTTAGGCACGACCTTGAGACATAACCTTCAGACTTGACCTTGAGATTTGACCTTGAGTGTGTTTCCCCTGCAGGAGATGCGGGTGTGGGAGGCTGGAGGGGGAGCACTCTTCCGAAGGGTTAGGCTTAGTTTTAGGCTCGACCTTGAGACATGACCTTCAGACTTGACCTTGAGATTTGACCTTGAGTGTGTTTCCCCTGCAGGAGATGCGGATGCGGGAGGCTGGAGGGGGAGCACTCCTCAGAAGCGAGGAGCGCCCAGAGCACATCGTGCATGGAGGAGGTTCGGTGGACACCAGCGGCACACACAGAGGAAAACCCATCAGATGCGTTTGGAACACTGGAGTTCCAGGGGGCAGGGCACACCAGCAAGGCACAGGTAGGGCCGGAACAGATGTGTACAACAGATAGAGTTGGTAAAAGATTGGGGGTGTGTTTTTGGACTCCTGACAAAACAGGACACAGACATGTCACTGATAACAAATTTTGTCACTGGATCACATTTGTTGAAGGTCATTGTACAAGTTTGGTGCAGGAGGATTTTCAAGCAGACTAGTACTGTAACAGAAGCAAGCATATAAGACAGGCATTTACATAACAAGACAGCCGAATTTTGTTTTTGTAGGGTAATCCCATAGTTTGCAGTCGACAATCACACATTAAGCTTTCTCTTTGGTGTATTACTTACAATGCATGTAAAAGAAATCTGGTACAATGTATGTTCCATTGTACAGACTTATAGCAGTTATTATATTATTGTAAACTGCTGAAGTGTTAAACAGAATGTCTGTATTGTTCCAGTATGTTCGTAGTCCTAACAAAACTGTTGAAAAAAATTGATTAACTGTTACAGCATGTTTGTGTCATTCTAGAGTGTCCTATCTAAACTGTTTCGTGAGAAGTTAAACACAATGTTTTTGTTGTTCTGTAGTGTCTAATGTTTTTGTTCCAAATTATGTTCGAATGTTCTAGACGTTAACTAGAGTGTAAGAGTTTTAAATGCAATGTCTGTGCTGTTCCATGTAGTACTTAAACAGCATGTTTGTGTTGTTCCAGTACGTTCGCATGTCGTACGACACGAAGCCGGACGTGATTCTCCAGCTGCTGACCAAAGAGTGGAAACTTGAGCTGCCCAGACTCCTCATCTCCATGCACGGCGGGCTGCAGAACTTTGAACTCCAGCCTAAACTCAAGAGGGTCTTCAGGAAAGGGCTTCTGAAGGCGGCAAAGACCACGGGAGCCTGGATTCTCACATGTGGCACTCACTCAGGTAAGGCTACCTCTCATTCATTCATGTGATATAAACTCCAGCCTAAACTCAAGAGGGTCTTCAGAAAAGGGCTGCTGAAGGCGGCAAAAACCACAGGAGTCTGGATTCTCACATGTGGCACTCACTCAGGTAAAGTTTGGTAGATCTCAAGGGATTTTGGACTGACAGAAATGGGTTTTTACATAAAGAGATGTAGATACAATTAATTATGATAAACCCAGCCTAAACTAAAGAGGGTCTTCAGAAAAGGGCTGCTGAAGGCGGCAAAAACCACAGGAGCCTGGATTCTCACATGTGGAACTCACTCAGGTAAAGTTAGCTCTCACACAACTCTGAACTGAGAGAGATAGGATTTGTTATATGTTAGTTACAGATATATGTACATGTGATAACTCCAGCCTAAACTGAAGAGGGTCTTCAGGAAAGGGCTGCTGAAGGCAGCAAAAACCACAGGAGCCTGGATTCTCACATGTGGAACTCACTCAGGTAAGGCAACCTCTCGTTCAACTCTGAACTGAGAGAGATGGGACTTGTTATATGTTAGTTACAGGTATATGTACATGTGATAACTACAGCCTAAACTGAAGAGGGTCTTCAGGAAAGGGCTGCTGAAGGCAGCAAAAACCACAGGAGCCTGGATTCTCACATGCGGAACTCACTCAGGTAAAGTTTGATCTCAAGGCTAGGGACTTTGAACTGACAGAGATGCAGAGGTGGATTTTTTTTCTACAGATAAGTAGCTGCATGCCATTAATTGTACAAATGATAATTGCTGAAGGCAGTTGTGAAGCCACTGGAGCCTGGATTCCCACATATGGCACTCACTCAGGTAAAGTTTTATCTCACAAAACTCTGAAAAATGTAGGATACAATATATTATGTACATGAACAATGATTCCTCCAGCCCAAGGTCAACATATGGCACTCATTCTCTGACAGGTACATGACATGTACAATGTAAATGTGACTCTCACAGCTTTGAAATGGAATTTGTATAGAAAAAGAAATGGAATTTGTATACTCTCTAAAGAGATCTAGATACAAATAATAATTTAACTGACAGCAATTGTCAAGAAGAATATTAAGAAAAAGATGATAAAGGTATCTCACAAAAACTTTGAAAATGGACCTTATGTACTTGAAAAATGAATCCAATTTGCACACAAAGCTAGAGATCTAGATACAAATGATTATTGTTGACAGCAATTGTCAAAAAGAATCAAGAAAAAGATCAAGGTAGCTCTCACATAACTTTGAAATGAATGTTATGTACAAGGAAGAGATAGCATTTGTATACAGAGAGATATGGATACAAAGGATAACAGTTGCTGATACTAGATAAAGAAAAAAAAGTAAATGTTCAAGAAGAAAATATTAAAGAAAAAGATGATCAAGGTACATGTATCTCTCACACAACTTTGAAATGGATAATATGTATAAGAAAAAGAGATGAAATTTCTAGTATACAAAGTTAGAGATCTGGTGGGGTTAGAGTAAGTAACACTAAGTCTTTATTTTCCATCCCCTGCAGGTGTGACCAGACAGGTGGGAGATGCGATGGGGGAACTGTCCACTCGCACCAGGATGAGAATCTGTACCCTTGGGGTGGGCCCCTGAGGTGGGGAATTACCCCTGGGTGTGGGGTTAGATGATCTGTACCCTGGGCTTAATGTTGTATTTCCTGTCCCCTACAGGTGTGACACGGCAGGTGGGAGATGCAATGGGGGAACTGTCCACCCTCACCAGGATGAGAATCTGTACAATCGGGGTGGGGTTAGGTGATCTGTACCCTGGGGCTGGCCCCCTGGGGTGGGTTTAGCACTTATTTAGTAACTCTTTATTTTGTGTCTCTTCCATGCAGGTGTGACCAGACAGGTGGGAGATGCGATGGGGGAACTGTCAACTCGCACCAGGATGAGAATCTGTACACTCGGGGTGGCCCCATGGGGCATGGTGGACAACAGGGAGGACCTCATCAGCCCTGACGTAAGCAGGAAGTTCTCTTCTTTTCCCAAACTTGGCCAACATTTTGCCTCTTAGCTATTCACTACTGTAACCTTATGTAACCTTAAGTTAGCACACTGAAGTAGCCATTTCTGCATGGAGAAAGTTTATAGGACAATAAATTTGATCCTTTTCTTTCAAGGTATTGTCATCGCACAACAGCATGTTAAACTTTGAATTGGGGTTCAGTCACAGTAAATGAATCATAGTATTGTAAGGATGCCAAAACATGAACTTGAGATGAAACTGAAAATTTTAAAATTCCTATAGCACACTTCCTTCTGGCATACTGACTGTTTCCCCGCTGAGTAAGGGAGCCATCCTGAACAGTTATCACACACATTGTACTGCTGGCATCACGCCCACCACACCCACCCACATGTATCTAATACATGTATCTGTTCTCGCTCCTATCCAGGACATAAAGCAGTACCACACCATGGTGGACCCGCTCAGTAAGGGAGCCATCCTGAACAGTCATCACACACACTTCCTTCTTATAATTACTCACACATCCACATTTACCACATACACACACTTCCTCCTGACACTTACAGTTTACCACTCTGTCTATGCCCCACGATTGACAGTTTGACTCTGTCCTATCCAGGATATAAAGCAGTATCACACCATGGTGGACCCGCTCAGTAAGGGTGCCATCCTGAACAGTTATCACACACACTTCCTGCTGGTGGATAACGGCTCGGTCGGCAGGTACGGAGCAGAGAAGGACCTCAGGAAACACCTGGAGAGGCACATCTCTCAGCAGAGGATATCCATCAGTAAGTGTTACCGGTAACATCGTACATTCTTTATGGTTGGTCAGGACACCCAGACAGATTCACCGCGTTTTACAGCTGCATTGTTCCATAGGGTTAGTGTTTTACTGGAATGCGTGTGCTCAGCTCCAAGTCAGGTGGAGAAGAGATCATCTTTCCAGACATTACGTTTCTTAGAGCACTTCTAACTATCACTAATATTCATGCTGGGCTATAAATACATAGAGGGGTTGCTAGCATGTAAATTTTACTCCGTGTAACATTAAGGACAAAATCTTTTTTATGGTTATCTTAAGTTTGCAGAAAGGAGCACAAATTTGTGAATAGTTTAATCAGTAAGGTGACAGAAGGCCACTGAAACATCGGCTGAATAAACCTCTTGGTTGTGTAAAAAGAGTCTCTTTCAGGAAAACATATTGCTTTTGCTCCTTTTCCACTTCTTCTTTATGCCAAACAATAAAGGTCAATGACACCAGCAGGACAGAGTTGAAGGGGTTGGTCACCATATAACTTGTTATATGACATGTATTTGAGTAACAATAAACAGAGCAGCAATTTGATCGACATAACTGATAAGTGAGTCTAAGGTGTGTGTACATATTGTAGCTGTGATGTGTGTGTGTGTGGTTGTGTACGTACTATAACCATGCCTGTTTTCCCAGGAGATACGAAGGGTGTACCAGTGGTGTGTGTGGTAGTGGAGGGCGGTCCCAACGTGATCCACACTAGTAGACTCTCTAACGATAAAAACTTTTTTTCTCCAGGACATACGAAGGGAGTACCAGTGGTGTGTGTGGTAGTGGAGGGAGGTCCTAACGTGATCCACACGGTGTGTGAGTACACCAAGGAGGTTCCGCCCGTCCCTGTGGTAGTTTTGGACGGCAGCGGCCGGGCAGCCGACCTCCTGGCCTTCACACACAAATATGCCAAGGAAAACGGGTAAAGGATTCCAAAATTCATTACGTTTGTGGGGACTTGATAGAGGGGGGAAGGTCTAAAGTTTTCATGGTGTTCCTAGTTTTCAGTTAAAACAATTCTGTTGTACAGTTACTATAGCAGTGATACAATGAAAACACAATGTTTCCTGAATTTGCAGTGGAGAAGACACCAAGGAAACCTTCAAATCAAATGCAAACATTTCAACATTTACATCAAAGGGATTAACTTGACTTATCTAGTATTCAAAACATTTTTCTGTAAGAAGCATTCTAATTTTACTTTAAAAAAAAACTCTCTAGAAATATTTAGACCATTTTCCCATTGTACTGACCTTTGTAACTGAATTCTTGAATTCATGCTCCTTTGTGATGATGTATTAAGCTGATTAGAATGTCATGGAGTCATGTGGTGCAATGGCAGAGTGCTCGACTTGGAACTGAGAGGTCCAGGGTTTGAGTCCTGACATACCAGCAATCTTGTGCCCTAATATAGGCTTGGGAAAGGAACTTTACACGGCTTTCCCCACTTAAGTCAAGTGTATGTCTGTCCTGTATTTGTTTCTATGTGTGGGACACAACACCAGCAACAGCTGCCTGTGGTCAACGTGTATTGTACAGTTGCAATTTCAATAAATCAAATCAAATCAATGTCGTTCCTGTTGCACAGAACCATGGTGAGCGCTCTGCGGGACCAGCTCCTGGCCACTATCGAGACCATCTTCAGCTACTCCCACGAGCAGGCACAGCATCTCTTCATCGTCCTCATGGAGTGTGTCAAGAAAAAGGAACTGGTACAGAACAATACTCATCAATCTGTCTATCCATCCATCAATCAATCATGGCAATCATAATCAATATTCAAAATCCCAGCACAAGAACACTGGTGTTCCCTGTCTCCCACACCGTCAATCTTGAGAGAACCTTTCTACCCTCAACTTTAAAACTTTTAACAATAAAAATGTCAAGAAAAAGGAACTGGTACAGAACACCACTCAATCTGTCAATCCATCCATCAATCAATCGCAATCATTCAAAATCCTAGCACAAGAAAACTCTGGTGATCCCTGTCAATCATGAGAGAACTTTTCTACCATCAACTGTTGCACTTTGGAACAATCCTCCGAAGGAAATTGCTATGATCAGGGACAGACAGAAATGTTAATGTGAACTCAAGATAATTCTTTCCTCAGCACAAAACTCTGACAGCGTTCTGTCCAGGCAGTCTGGCTGCTGACCCTGAGCAAGAGCTGAGATAAAAGAATCAATAATACATAAACTACATTACAAATCGTCAAGAAAAAGGAACTGGTACAGTACACCACTCACCAATCTGTCAATCAGATCTCAATTAATCAGTCAATCAATATACTTTGAAAGTTGTTAACAAAAAGGAACTGATTTGTCACTCGTCATTCAGTCAACCTTTTTTTTTCAATTTTCTACCTCACAGACAAAGGTGTTGATCTGACATTCTTAAAATAAAAGTCTACAATTATTTAAGATATTTTATAGTCCATATACATTGAGAATTGAAATAATGAGCATTGAATGTTAGAAGTTTGCAGGAAGGCTAAGGACTGTTAAGCATATTTGCAACATTAAGCATCAACTATCAGGTACCCTTAGCAACTTTGGATGCTGAAAGGATGTACTTGAAGATGAAGCATGTTTAAAAACATGTCACTTACATGTATCACCCCAGATCACAGTGTTCCGGCTAGATGACCAGAAGGAGTGTCAGGACATTGACTTGGCCATTCTGACTGCTCTGCTGAAAGGTGAGATCATGCTTCACATTTAAGTTTATGAAATTAATGTCAGTGAACAGTTACTGAGGTATATACCTAGCCTCTGCCAGGCTTCGTGAGGAGGCTGAAAAGAGTAGAAAGTGGCCAAATAGAGAGTTAACATGCTGGGGGAGTTAGTCCGCAAACTGTACTCTCTAGCGGACCAACTCCCTATATATCTCTCTATTTCGCCAATTTCTACTCTTTCCAGTCGCCTCCTGAAGCCTGGTAGAGGCTAGCATAAACCTGTTCCAGATAAATTCACCCCAGAACAGACATACAATTTGGGAGGACCTGGCTTCAACTTGGAAGGCTTTATCTCAAACATCCTTTTTTACTGTATTATGCTTGACTGTATGACTCCTGCATTGCTATTAGATTGCTTTGGTAGCATGAATGCTAATTAAAAGTGAACTACGTGCATTTTGACATTGCTGAACTCTTTTTGTCATCATTTTGCATGTTTGCACATAAGCTTGTAGTGCTTTTGCTTTATTTTCATTTTTTTTTTGCGTCTTGTTTGTTCATGTTTTTGCCAGGTCCCAATATCATAAAACAAGTTCCAGAAGCTGTTATAGGTGATGTATAAGTTTCGGAATCGACCTGACCTCACATGGGGGAACTTTGGCTAACGGAATCTAACATGAGCTCGTGTGCGCAAAATTTCTTCTATGGTGCAATTTAGGCGTTAGCCGAGCATAAAAGAGCATGCAACGGTGATTACTGTGCAGTGGTTTGGAATTGTGTTCACTTCTCACTTCTATCAATTCTCAAAACTAATCAAGACTTCAGGTTTTTACATGTAGATGGATTGGGACTTTTTTTGCAACAAGTAATACGGTAATCTCTATACCAATGTACATTTGTAAGTGGGTGACTGTAGAATGTGAATGAGAGTCTCTACTGTTGTTCAATGGCCATAGATCCTAACTGTCATTTATATGACTTGTACATTTACAAAATGTAGTACTTGGGATTACATCACTCTTTCTCAGTCACTGGGTGGAGATCATACTTTTTAAGTTAGTAGATGTTATCTGAAATGCTTCAGAGAATGAAAGTTGCTTGATTTATTCTGTACAACAATGTCATGTACGATTTAATGTTCTTTCTGGATGTCTAACATTCATCAACGTATCTACTTGATTCCTACACCCCCCACCACTAAAGCCTGATTGAATAGTGCCCCCATAGCCTGTGGCTGATTGGCTGTCTGGATGCTAGATGGTAGATTGTATCTGTGAGCCATGGGGGATTGAGCCATGCCAGGAGGGTCAGAGATAATTTAACTTTACTACTACCACTGTACCAGTAGCTGTAGTACGAAAATCCTTTATGGACATTTCGAGTGACATCTGTCTCTCTTCTTCAGCATTACTAGTCATAACTGGAAGTAAATCTAAGATTATCATTTAGCACCTGGATTGGATGTCTTATTTCATGACGTATCTACCTGTGCTACAGCCTGATTGTGTTGTGCCCCAGTAGCCCTCCAGATTAGCTCTCTGATCATGAAGGCTCGATGGTAGATTGTATCTGTGAGCCTTTGGAATTGAGCCCTTCTAGGAGGGTCATAGACAATTCAAACTCTACTACTGTCTAGTAGGGAAATAACTCCTAGAAGTTTAAAGAGACATCCATTACTTTTCTTCAGCATCAAGTATGGTGGAGAGCCACTGCCTAAATTTTCCCAAATCCTGGGTCTGCTTAATATCAAACTTCCCATTTTATCAAAATAACTCTAGTCTACCCTTTTGTATAACGCTCTCGAATGCATTGTGAAGAACACAGTGTGTGGCTGTCTTTTAATTGCCTTCTTATTGTAATCATCAGTACCAAGGGACATGTCTGTATGTGTGTGGATGGTGTTCAGCACCAAGGACAGGTATGATCAAGTGTGTGTGGATGGCGTTCAGCACCAAGGACATGTCTGGATTTGTGTGGATGGCGTCCAGTACCAAAGACAGGCATGTTGTATGTGTGTGTGGTTGGTGTTCAGCACCAAGGACAGGTCTGTTTCTATGTGGTTGTTGTTCAGTGCCAAGAAAAAGTCACTATACATGTACATGTACATGGCTGATATTCACCAACAGATGGTCTTGCCTCTAACTACTCACTTTTTACAATACTGACAGTAGGGTTTCAGGTATATGTATGTATGCTGTCACAGTATTTCTAGCCTCAGTATTTGTTTATTGAAAGTTGTCTGTTGGTTGTTTTATCCGCCAGGCCAGCGGCTGTCAGCTCCAGAACAGCTGAACTTGGCCCTGACCTGGGACAGAGTCGACATCGCGCGCAGCCAGATATTTGTCTACGGACAGAAATGGCCGGTAGGTTTCCAACATTTTGATATCAAGGTGTGAACACAACTTTTTGCAGGTTTCTCCAATTCTTTACATAGTTTTGAATAGCTGTAAATAACAGATACTGATGTAGGTGTGCAAAATTCTGTCTAGTGTATAGTTTGTGGTGTATAGTTTTACACTAGACTATAGTTTGTTTCACAACTTGTTAGTTTGTGATCCTCTTTCTTAGACACAATGATGTGAACGCTGCAAGAGCATCTCTGTGTAGCATGGATGACAGCCTTTGTAGCTTCAGTACATTCTCTGTACACTTTCTTACTGAAGCTAAAAAGGCTGGCATCCAAACTAACCTTGTATCCAGAACCGTGCCTATCTAGTCTTTATGTCTGAAAAAGTAAGGTTAGGATCAGGCACAGTTGTGAATAGTCTCCCCATACCCAAGAACATACATGTAGCGTGGACTTTCCAAAGCCAATGGTTCTGGATAAGCATGGTTTTGAATGTAACAAACGTTTTTGCAGGTATATTACGTACACATGTACATTGTGAATAACACTGTCTCTTCCTGCACTCTTGTTTCTTCCCTTTTCTTTGTGCCACCCTTTCTGTCACCCTGACACTGACCGGGCAGCCTCACAAGAAGGTAGATAGATAACTTGCTTTATCACTCACAGCCTTTGGTTGTCTGTTTCTAACACTCTCACTTGTTACAAATTATTTCTATTGAATATGGTTTGCAATATTAATTGATTTTGATGAAGAATGAGTCATATTACAGTAGTACACATACCGGTACATGAATTGTGAGACCTATAAAAGGCATATTTACTTCGCAGTATGGGAAGTATTGTTTTGGATGGCTAAATAAGCTGTGGGTTTGTGTGTATGTGTTTCTGAACAAAGCACAGTGCTGACAGCACAGAGAGGGGAAGATTGACAGGCAGAAAGACAGGTCCTGGAGTTCTCAAGGTCAGATACATGCAGTGAACGTTTCAGAGTCTGGTCGAGAGCCAGCAGGAGATAGTGATCAACGTGGGGGAATTCAGGAACAAGCCAAGATTTGGAAGTTGTTTGTTGCTATACAGAAACAGCATTTCTGTTGTGATTGTAAATTTTGTAGGCTGCTCAAAATGCCCAATGGCCAAGTGGGTAGAGTGCTCGCCTTGCATTTGGGTAGGTCGTGAGTTTGATCCCCAGCCATCAAGGTCACACATAAGATTTGAAAAATGGTATTTACTGCTTTCTTTGCTCAGCGCTCAGCATTTAAGAAAGAGTATGGGAGTTAAGCACAGACCACTACCAGTGGACCAGCCCCCTGCTGTATACGTGTAGTGATTGCACAATTGCTAACAAAGGGCTATGAAACGGAGATGCCATATGCAACCATGCTAATGGTTGTAGGAGGGCTTTAACCTTAGTTCAATATGTGAGCTTCAGTCAACTTTTACCCAAACCTGTCATTCCAACAGAAACTGACAGGGGTCTCTCCTGTGCTTTGTCAGGTTGGTTCCCTGGAGCAGGCCATGATGGATGCACTGGTGAATGACAGGGTGGATTTCGTGCAGCTTCTGTTGGAGAACGGAGTCAGCATGCAGAAGTTCCTCACTATAGCCAGGCTGGAGGAACTATACAACACTGTAAGTCTCGCAGATAACAAGATACGATCTCTAGCTGTAACCAATAAACAAGCTTTCTGATGATATTTAGAGTTAGGGTTGGGTTAGGATTGATGGAGTATTCGGGATACAGAGGTTTTGTACCATAGCCAGGCTGGAGGAGCTCTACAACACCGTAAGTCTCGCAGATAACACTGTCAGCTCTATAACACTGTCAGACACAAGCTCACAATACACTAGTCTAACATTAGACATTAGACAGGGTGGACTTTGTGCAGCTTCTGCTCGAGAACGGAGTCAGTATGCAGAAGTTCCTCACTATAGCCAGGCTGGAGGAGTTATACAACACTGTAAGTCTCGCAGATAACACTGTAAGTTCTACAACACTTTAAGTCTCATAGATAACACTGTAAGTCACAAACGCACAAGACACTGACATTAGACAGGGTGGACTTTGTGCAGCTTCTGCTGGAGAACGGAGTCAGTATGCAGAAGTTCCTCACTATAGCCAGGATGGAGGAGCTATACAACACTGTAAGTCTCACAGATAACAAGAGACAAACTCACAAGTCACAATCTTACAAATGTACAAGGGTTAGGGTTAAGAATGGAGTCAGCATGCAGAAGTTCCTCACCATAGCTAGGCTGGAGGAACTGTACAACACTGTAAGTCTCACACCTTACATGCATACAATGTAATTAATTATGAAAGTATTCAGCATGCAGAGGTTCTTCACTATAGCCAGGCTTAGTTATAACCAATAAACAAGCTTTCCAGAGATGTAGTTAAACAGTTCATATGGGATTGACTGTATATGTAACTTTCTCTTTTTCTCTTCCAGAAACAAGGTCCAAGCAATACACTACACTACCTTGTTAGGGATGTGAAAAAGGTAAATTGATGTGTTTACTTCTCTTTTTGTCACATGAAGGTTATTAAAGATTATCTTAATTCACCTTAATGTTCATAAGTTTCTGTGCAGATTAAACGCAGTATTTCCAAGCCCTATTTCTATAGGTAGAGTCTGCAACCACTCAGGGACTACTGAGGAACCATAAGTTTGATATGAGCAACAAATTTCATTAGGAAGGAACAAATTTTTGTGTGTTGTTCGCAACTTAAGTCATACTTTTACATAGTTAGTCATATTCCAAACATAAAATCAGGGGTTACACAAGTCCAATTTTGGTTGCTAATTAATCACCATCTTGTGGAAAGAAGGCTTAATTTGAATGTTATACCTCGTTCCTCCCCCCCAGAACATGACGAGTAACTCCAGGTACAACCTTATCGACATCGGGCTGGTGATAGAGAAGCTGATGGGTGGAGCCTACCGCTGTGCCTACACACGCAAGAAGTTCAGACTGCACTATGCACAGACCACTCAGAAGAAGGTGGGGGTTGCATTGTCTTGTCATTAACCTCATTACAGTTTGTTGTTCTTTTTTAATCAATTAGATAGCTTTGAACAATGTTTAGAGTTGGATGTTTAAGGGTTACGTGTAACAAGTTGTTTGGTGTAATGAAGCCAGCTGCCTCAGTGCCGCATGACTGTGAAGCTGGTGTGTTACACCGAAGGGCGGTATACAGAAGGCTATAATCAAGTACATTTTATGGATGACATCCTCTGCAAACTCCAAATCTAATGCAAGTCGTGGAGCAAAAAAACAAATAAAATTTGCAAAATAAAGTCATTGTACATCTACAACAACACTCAAGGCAACATCAGAGGGAACAATTTTATTGTTGTTTTTTTTTAAATTTCAAAATCAGGTGAAAGTCATTGATGCACCGGCAAATGTCATCCATAAGAATTAGAATGTACTAAAGTCTTGCTGTAACCCATTAGCAAGGAAGTGTGATGTCTAGAGGGAATGTTTTCAACCATATTCCAAGACACATTTTCAGTCTTCAGTATGTCAACCATCGTGTGTTCACTCATACATGTACATTGTACATGTTATTGTGTTGTCCACTCTTGTTGTGTTTGTTCTTGACCACGTCACTGTGTATAGTTTTGTCCTTTTCTTTCGGTAGTTTTAGTCAGTAACACTCTCCTTTCTCCGCTTTCCTCTTTCTCTCTCTCTCTCTGTGTTTTTCTTCCCTGCAGTCGTTCCAACCCCTTTCCCACTTCTATCAGTTTTCTCATAAGGTGGGTTCAAACCAAAATAAGCCTCTAGCAAAGTATCAACACTTATTGTAACTATTTGTTAAAATTGCAACAACGCAACTGTTGCAGACCACAGAAAGTATGTGACAGTAACTTACCAGTGGAAAACCTCACCCCTACCCACCTCTTAGATGACTTGCATCACACTGTCACATGAAGTATCATTGCATGGTCAATTATTCATTAAATCATATTATGCTGTAACAGTTTTCAATTCTTGTCATTCCCCTTTGATGAAAGCACCATGCGCCCATTGTAATTATATCATGAGCACTCCACCAGATCAGCTATACATAAGTACAAGTACAAGGGCCTGTTAATAAGTACAAGTACAAGGGCCTGTACAAGGGCCGGTTTACAGCTACAAGTGAGGGCATTCTTTGGACAGTCAAAATTCAGCTTCGTGTGATGGAAAAGGTTGCTGTAGATACGTGCTGATATTGTCGTGGCCTCATGGTAAAGGCTCAGTGACAAAAAAATTGTACAATGTGACCTTGCCTTAAGATTGTAGTGTGTTCTGGCCTCGAAATTCATTTTTGGGAACAAAACGTAAAAAAATTAGGTGCACAGAAAATTTTTTGGGTGCACCTGGGAGCTAACTTCAAAATCTTACACAATAATACAACAAAAATGTTGTCACTTTTCTGACACTTCATACATTAATCCAGCTCTTATCCAGCCATCATCATTGCAGCTGGCTCTAAACCAGTATGGACATTGTTCAGACACTACATTTGTGACTGGTTTTCTATCTGCTGTTTCCAGTACCTGAGCCGAGCGATTTCCTCTGAGCTGACCAGCGTGAAGATCGAGCACGACGCGGTCCCGCCCAAGCCCACCTTCCAGTACCCGTTCCACGAACTGTTCGGCTGGGCCGTCCTCATGAAGAGGCAGAAGATGGCCCTCTTCTTCTGGAAGCAGGGAGAGGAAGCACTAGCAAAGGTCAGTGTTTTTTTTAATGAATTTGTGGTTCTTTTGGGCCCTTGTCGTCTTTCCACTGACGATCTACAGCTTCAGTCAGATTATTGCAAGGAAAAAAGACCTCTTCTAAACATAGAGCTATACATGTAACTAAAGAATGATTAATTTAACATTACTTTTTAAGGCTTGAGATTTGTCGGTTTTATTTTTTAGGCAAACTCAAAAAACTTGTCAGGGAGAGAGTTTTGTATTTAAATAATTTACAACAGAGTTCCATATTTGTCAGTCTCCAAGAAAGCATTCAATGTTAACCATCTTTTTTAAGTCTTTTTACAGTTGGGGAAATAAACCCACACAACCTACCACATGAAAAAGAGAGCACTGTATTGACCCACTAGGCTATTGCTGCAGATCAGCAAGCAGAGACCGTATTGATTTAAAACTTGGATGTTTTACTCCTGAGTCTGGTGCAATATGGCTTGGCTGTGTGCAGTTAAAGAGTTAAACTTAAAGTTTGTTTTTTTGTTTGTCCAGGCACTGTGTGCCAGTAAGTTGTACAAAGCCATGGCGTATGAAGCAGCCGAGGATGACCTTGACCCTGACATCTCGGAGGAACTACGACAGAACTCCAAGTACGTAATGGCTGTATACAAGTTCAAACACTTTACACTTCATCTTTAGCAATAATACTAGATTTGTTTAAAAATTACAAGGCGGGACAAGGCGAAAATACCCTGTGCCTTACCAAGAAACTGAGCTACACAATTATTGTACAATCATAATGATCCATAACATACAAGCAGATGTTCACTGTACCATAATCAATTGATTAAAAAATCCAGATTCAGGTCATTTTCAAAATCTTAGCTTGGCAAGTCTAGTTTACTCACATCCCAAGTCATCACTGATAAAGATACAAAGAACTACTGTCAAAAAGTAGCAGCCTGTGAGAGCAGCTGGCTTAGTCTATTAGTGACAGTGTTTAAATCCCTCCCACCCCACTAGGAAGTTCCAAAACCTGGCCTTACAACTGCTGGATCACTGCTACCGCCAAGACGACACCAAAGCTATGCAGTTCCTGTGTTTAACTTGTGCAAAGAGAACCTGAGGGTTTTAAAAACTAGTAGACATTGTCACTGTGGTATTGGGCTAACAGTTTTTAACTCCCAACCCTCACCCAAACACAGGAAGTTCCAAAACTTGGCCTTACAACTGCTGGATCACTGCTACCGCCAAGACGACACCAAAGCTATGCAGTTGCTGACCTACGAGCTGAAGTACTGGAGCAAGCAGACGTGCCTGAGCTTGGCTGTGGCGGCGAACCATCGGGAGTTCATCGCACACACCTGCTGCCAGGTGCTGCTCAGCGACATGTGGATGGGAGGCCTGCAGATGAGGAAGAGCAGTGGCCTGAAGGTACATATTAGGGGTGAAGGAACTGGTTACTTTTGTCCATAAAAAAATTCTTCTACGACCAGAATCTACTAAAATTGAATATGAACTGTAAGCAACATGCTCAGCAACATGTGGATGGGCGGCCTGCAGATGAGGAAGAGCAGCGGCCTTAAGGTAATCCTCATTCTTATGTATCTTTATATGCCTTCGTCATTGTCAAGGACAACAGACAAATGAGAAGTTTCTTTCTTCGTATTTCCCCATGCCGTTTTGATAAGTACTGGTAATTTGGTAGTCTTAGACTGCTAATGACCAGAATCTAATTAACTGTAAGCTCTAATTCTGTATATGAATGGATGGCTGCAGATGAGGAAGGGCAGCAGCCTTAGGTTGGTGGTGAAACTACTGGTCACTTATGTCCATGTAACCATGCAGCAAGCAAATTAAGACGGTATGCATGGCCATGTCACCAGATTCACAGGGCTGACAAGGAGTATCCTCCATGCCAGTGTGATAAGGGATGAGAAGAAGAGGCAGACAGAAGAAGAGGATAACATCAGAGCCTGGACAGAGCTGGGAGTCTAAATGAGACCCTCTGGATAGCAGAAAACAGAGAAAGGTGGCCCTGGGGTAGCCTAAGGCTGCTGATGAAAAGAATCTACTCAACATAATCAATGGTTCACAGTAGAACCCTGTGATGATGGATATAAACCAATACCAACATGCTTTATTCTTGTACAGGTGATAATGGGCATCCCTGGAGTTCAAGTCACGGGAAGAGTTGCAGCTCATGCCTCAGACCATCGAGAGACTGTTACACATAAAAGTGATGACTATGTTACTATTGTTGTTTAGGTGATAATGGGAATCCTGTGCCCACCAACCATCCTGACACTGGAGTTTAAATCGCGGGAAGAGTTACAGCTCATGCCTCAGACCATCAAGAGACTGTTACACATGAAAAGTGATGTGTTGTTGTTGTTGTTTAGGTCATAATGGGTATCCTGTGCCCGCCAACCATCCTGACCCTGGAGTTCAAATCGCGGGAAGAGTTACAGCTCATGCCTCAGACCATCGAGGAACACATCCTGGACCTGCAGGAGGATTCTGTCTCAGTGTTTGACAGCGACAACGACAGCGAAGACTCCAACATGGCTGTAAGTCCTGAGTGTCATTTGTGTGAGATGGAAAAAAATACTAAAGCTGGAAAAGGTTCAATTTGCAGGTTTACAACTTGAAGTTAATTCAAGGAGCAGGAAAAATCTTAATGATGCAATTTTCATCAATTGAAAAAATAAGTATTTTTTTCAGTTAAGTTTATGATAAAGCTTGAAACATCTCTCAGCTTGTTTTATATATTAGGTGATGTTTTCCTGACCTTCTTTCGGGATATGAAAGGGTTTTTGTCATCATCCACCAGCATAAGAGACCAGCATTCTATGATTTTTATAGACTGATTTTTCCAATTATTATCATAATAAAAACAGTGTCTGGTAGACAAGCACATAATCAACTTGCATGCTCTAAACTTCAACTAAACGCTTCACAGACGCCCTTTTAAAGGTTAACATCTTTCCTAGTCAACTTTGCCTTCATTAGTAGTGGACGCATGTTGTCCATTTCTCTGTGCTAGCCTCCTGTTGTATCCAGAACCACACCTATCTAGTTCTATGTCTGAATGGGCTAGGGTTAGGATCAGGCTAGAGTTCTGGATAGTCTCTGCATATCCAAGAACACAGATTTGCCTCAGGCACGGTTCTGGATACACGTGGACTATCCAGATCCGTTCCTGAGCAAGGTTCTGGATAGAGCTTGGTTCTGGATACACATGAACTATTCAGAACCTTGTCTGAGCAAGTTCCTGGATAGAGCATGGTCCTGGATGCACGTGGACTATCCAGAACCTTGTCTGAGCAAGGTCCTGGATAGAGCTTGGTTCTGGATACACCACTGGACTATCCAGAACTGTGTCTGAGCAAGATCCTGGATAGATTAGAGTGCAGTTATGGATACAACCCCTCCACTGTCATGTGACCATGTGTGTTGTCTGTGTTTGTGCCCACAGTTTGCCACATTGTATGAAATTGGGCTTGAAGTTCAAGGTGGTGCTGTGATCCCGGCTGCAAGGATAGTCAACGTACGACAAATTTCCAACAATCAATTTTTTTTTCTCAGTACAAATTACTTAAAACTAAGTCCTAACACAAGGCAGCCTTACTGCACCCCAAAATCTTAAAAAGCAGCACAACCTTTTTTTTCAAGCATCAGATTTTCAGCAGTTTTCTTTTGCAACCAGGATAGCATGCATTTTTAATTGATTATTTGATTAACTTTAAATCACTTCTTAGTGACTATGGTGATAAAGAATATTATTGATTCTAGTCCAGAAAAAAATTCAATTTGTTTGCTGACAGTTCCCCCACCCGTGATCTAAATACTGACAAAATTTTTTATATGATTTATCACAGCGACATTTCAACAATTTTATATGCTATTTTTGTACACAGTTAAGTGCGTACCAACAATCTTTTGATCAGTTCTCTGAGTTAAAATGACCCAAATTAGAATGACCATTTGCGTCAATGTGTCAAAGACTTCTGGTCAGTTCAAAATATGAGTAAGATCAAACTTTAAATCATTCAAAGGACTGATAGAAAGCTTCTTGGTATTGCTCTACTTTGTGTGCAGAATTAGCGTTACTAGTATTTATATCTTTACAACATACATGCAAATAACCATCACAGCTAAACTTTCGTTCGAATATCACAGCGACTTTGCTCCATCTCCTGTTTTCTGCGTCATGCCATTGCTTTATTTCCAGCCTGTATGTTTGACATTATATCTCCCTATGAACTCTTTTCTGTTGCCTTCCATGGTTTTTCAGGATAGTCTTAGTTCTGACGACCTTCTACCCCCGTCCAATGGTCCCCAAACAAAGGTTTGTTTTAATTCTCCGACATCAGCCCAGGTCCATCCACAAGGCTGCCTTCTCACTCACCTTAAAATTTGCACTAATGTTTCAATGTTTCACTGTACAGTTATAGTTGGCGAGTATAGCTGTGTTGGGTTCAATTTGGTGCATAATTTTCTTAAAGATCAAGTTGCAGCACGGTCACATTTGTCATAGGTTGTTGTACGGTTTTTTGACGTTGTAGAATGTTTAAACAAATTAAGTGCTGACAAGGATCTAAAACAGCTTTTATTATTACCAGACACCTGAATTCTGTACGACACATGCACTGTAATTACAAGAATGCCTTCTGTTGGCGAGCGTACAACAATTGTACCACGAATGTGACTGTGTCCTTAGTGGCAGTATGTGTTCTAGGCTTAGGTAACAACTGGTGGAATAGGGTGCAGTAGGGAAAACACATCAGATTCCACACTGTTTCACTTCACCCCCTCCCTGCCATGGTAGCCTATTTGCCCAAACATTAGGCTGGTAATGGGGTCTGGTAACAGGGATGAGGTATAAGACCAGGCAAGAGCTCTTTCTATGGTTTGACAGTTGTTGGTAAAACAGAAAAAATGGTGAATGATTTGTGTAGCTGCTTAGTAAGTTCATGTACATGTAGACTTACTAAGTCATTGTTAATCTCCAAGCAGATCTTTCAGTTGGGTGGCAAAAGACAGTATCCATTGGCCATCCTGTATCGATTTCCCAATCTTCGGTGGCTAATGGACACTCCTCTGGCCAATGGATACTGTCTTGCCACCAAAAGATCTGCTTGGAGATTAAGTCATTGTAACATGTACATGACTTGTACATGTATATTGAGTTGGTCATACATCATGATAACAGTTTTCTTCATAATTTTTCACGTTCCAGAATGCAGATGACACGATAGACCTGGCCAACATCTCGGCGGCTGCCCAGAGGAAGATGGGAATCGATGAGGAAATCCTTGCAGTGCTGAACGCGCCGGTCGTGGAGACCAAGAAGAGCTCTCTCAGGCTCGGCAAGAAGATCTACGAGTTCTACAATGCTCCAATCACCAAGTTCTGGGTCCACACCGTAAGAAACAGTTTTTTAAACAAATTTGCTCGATGTAAGGCCAGGAGAACACTTCTAGGCACTGAACTACATGATTTGTGTAAGTTGAGGTTACTGGAAAAGCATTTCTCGATCCTAAGTTAGAAACTGCAATGCTGGAGACAAGCTGGACCCACTGAGAGTGAGGACTAACTGACCCAAAAGGAGAAGCAGGACGTGGTGTTACGAAACCTGCTCTGGAACCCTATGTGCTCTTTGAATTTGGTACATGTAATCTCTCTGTGTTCCTCTGAACTTGATTTAGTCAACACTAAGTCTTCTAAGCTGACCCTAAATATTTCAGCCTTTTGAGTTTGAAGAAATTTATGTCCCAGAACATTTTTCATCCATCCGTCTTACTGTCACATTAATTAAAGAAACAGTGCCTAATGTTACAATGCCCTTCCTGTAGATGTTGCACATGTACATGTCATGTATGTGATTGTTGTTTCTCTTCTATGATGGCGTATGTTAAGTGTTGTGTGTTCCCCTGTAGATGGCGTATGTTGTGTTCCTGATGCTGTTTAACTACGTTGTGCTGGAGAGAACCGAGCCATTCCCGGGCTGGGAGGAGTGGTACATCATCGCCTACATCGTCACACTGGCTGTGGAGAAAGTCAGGGAGGTGAGTGGATACATGCCCATATAACCCTTATAAGACCCAGTCATACCTTCAGGACCTTCCCACAACTTTGCCCCCAACAGTACCCAACCAGTGCTGGATGAGAAGTAGCCTGGAATCCATCCTATTCTACCTAAAGTATAGTTCACTCCTCTGACCCAAGCAGAATACATTGTATGCAACTTTGATTATTCAGGATTAATCAAATTTTACATCAACTGAGATGCAGAGTATAGCTTGGTTATTTTTAGATCCTTGCGTGTGAGCCCAGTAAGTTGACCCAGAAGTTCTGGTTGTGTTAACTGTGCTGTTAACTTGTTATTGTGTTCCCCCCATGCAGATCCTTGTGTCTGAGCCCAGTAAGCTGACCCAGAAGTTCTGGGTTTGGTGGGACGACAACTGGAACCGCTGTGACACCATCGCTATCCTCGCTTTCCTCGTGGGCGTGGGGCTCAGGTTGGTTGGTTTGTTCGTTTGAGCCTTTGTTTATTCATGAAATACTCATTGACCAGCTCCAGCTTTGGAAAATGGAACATTTCAGGTAGCATCCATTACATACCTTTCATCAGTGAGTGAAAGAGATCTGCAGTTGACATATTTATCCCAATACTATGAATAATTTATTGATATACGCCAAAAAGGAGTTACTCAAACCTGGATGTCTAACCTTCATCGACGTATTATTGATATAATTATATAATTATGTTAGATGGATTAAGTCAAAGTTTTGATAGATCAATCATTATGGGAAACCAAAAATAAAACAAGGATAAAACAAGGTTGATGCTAGTAAATCAGTTACAGGACCTGTTGTCTGAGAACAGGAGCTAATGGTCAGTATAAGCATATGGTCAGTACATTGTATCTGTAACGTTTATTTGGGTTGTTTTGTTAATCTCAGGTTCCATGAGCCGACCATCCCGTATGGTCGTGTTCTCTACTGTGTGGACATCATCTTCTGGTACATCCGACTGCTGGACATACTCTCTGTCAACAAGTACCTCGGTCCCTATGTCATGATGATAGGCAAAATGG
Source organism: Branchiostoma belcheri (assembly GCF_001625305.1). Lineage (NCBI taxonomy): Eukaryota > Metazoa > Chordata > Leptocardii > Amphioxiformes > Branchiostomatidae > Branchiostoma > Branchiostoma belcheri. Next base: position 437,529 of record NW_017804242.1, on the reverse strand, counting down.
TGAGTTTATGATCAACTCAATCTTCACACAGATATGAAATTACATGATTTTCACCAAATTGTTGACTGGTTGCACCTAAGTATACATTTGTGTAGGGTTATGTAAATGTGCTATACATGTAATTGTAAACTACATTGTGTAGTATTCTGTACAATCTTTGCTTTGAAATGTCATGAAAGATAACAAAATGGTGTTACTTGAAAATTAGCAGTAGAATTTGATTCCAGAGGCAGTAAGATTTGCGATTAGGTTTTACTGAATATTACTTTGTTCAATGTTGTGCACCCCAAATTTTTTGTTGACCTAAAGAATGACTTAGGTTCACAGAAAAAATGTGTTATTCTATTACCAAAAATGTATTTTGAGCCTTGTAAAAGCTAACAACATGTTTATACCCCCCCCCCAGATGGTGGACATGCTGTACTTTGTCATCATCATGCTGATTAATATTGTGCTGATGAGTTTCTGTAAAGGTTATTAATTTGTTAACGAGGTTTTGATTAAACCTAACGATCTGAACCCCCCCCAGATGGTGGACATGCTGTACTTCGTCATCATCATGCTGATAGTCCTGATGAGTTTCTGCAAAGTTTATTAATTTGTTAACGAGTTATTAATTAAACTAACGACCTGCCTCTCTAGATGGTGGACATGCTGTATTTCGTCATCATCATGCTGATTGTGCTGATGAGTTTCGGAGTCGCCCGACAAGCCATCCGCAACCCCAACGAGGACCCCTCATGGATCAGTGCCAAAAACATCTTCCTGGAGCCATACTTCATGCTGTATGGGGAGGTCTACGCTGGGTCTATAGATCGTAAGTGCATTAAACCTTATTTATACTGTATATGCACTGTGCTAGGGTTGGATATCTCCGATGGCTAGTTTCATGATTGACAGTATATCTAGAACTTGAGAGATGCAGCCCTCTTTGCCAAAACATCTTCCTGGAGCCATACTTCATGCTGTACGGGGAGGTCTACGCTGGGTCTATAGATCGTAAGTGCATAAACTGTTTAAGTAGATTATATATAATAATTTTTTCCATACTATGGAGGTCCCGTGTTTGGGGAGAGCCACACCCCACACACATTAAAGAACCCACCGCACTTATGGAAAAGAGTAGGGGACCTTCCTGGTGTGAGTGGTTCAAACCTTACAGTCCAATCTTACACAGCTTGTACTTAAATATACAAAACTGGTGTGTCACTTTACGACTAAAGACAGTTTACCGGTTATGCGAAACAAATATCCCCAACATGTAGTTCATGGTTGACACTACATGATGTACATGTAGAAGTAACTGTTGATAAATGTGGCACTTTTCCAAAAACATCTTCCTGGAGCCTTACTTCTGCTGTACAGGGAGGTATATGCTAGCTCTATAGAGCATATAACTTTGTAAAACTATAGATTACATCCCCTAGTTTCATGGTTGACAGTAGATAGAAGACTCCATTGTATCTAATATAGTATGCCATAGATACAAGTGCAGAGGGAATCCACCCCCATAACACGGTTCTTGGAACCACTAGTTTTATGGTTGACAGTAGACAAAGGGAGATCCCTACATGTAGATTGTGCAGAGGGAATTCACCCCCAGGAATCCTTAGATTAGATACCCCAGTTTCATGGTTAACAGTTAGAGAGATGAAGAGATAACAATCCTACTTTGCCTACATCTTTTGTACGTGAAGAGTGAATCCACCCCCAAGAAAGCAGAACCCATACTAGGTAGTTTCATGGTTGATGGAAGAAGTTGAGATTCCACTGAGATTCTTACTTTACAAAAGATTTAAAACTTTGGGTAATGATACTTAAATCAAACTGAAACATGCTTCAGATTTTAATGTGAGGAGTCAATGTAAATTTGTTGTAATTATATTACTAACAGTAACCAGGTACAATTATTGTACTTCATAACTAAATTGTTGTTGTATACTGTATTATTGGTATATATTATTTAGCACCTGCATGTACTAAGTAAAGTATATACTATAAAATACAGTGTTATATATTAAGAATTTATGATAGTATGGAGGATAACCTATGGGCAGTCAGGCAGTACTTTTGTAATTATCTAGTATTGTCTGTGATCCAAAGTAAAAAGGAGTCTCAACTGTACCCCCATTCAACCTGTCATCTTTACAGTCAAGTATGTCCCATTTCATGGGGTTTTGGGTAGATATAACTCTTCAAGTTCAAGGATAATAACGAGGGAATAAACTTGGCATTAACAGTTGAATAGCAGTTTTGTAATGCTGCCAATACCTCAGTAAAATCAGCCTTTTATCTGTTTTAGACATATCATACTTACAGATAATGCAACACTACATTATTGTACCATATTAGTCTTCATGTGTCCATAAAGACCAACACATGCACATTATATATTAGGTGCACTTCAGTACTAAACTTATCATCTTCACAAGTATTTTCCATTTCATGGGGTTCTGAGTAGATATAAGTCTTCATGCTCAAGGATGATAACTAGGGAATAAATCTCATTGAGGTGCCTTGGCAGCTTGTACAACGTAACCTTGACATTCACAGTTGAACGCTACTTTAATTTTGTAATATTGCCAATATTTGAACTACACTTGCTGCATGTATTATTCTGTTCTGCTGCAATACTAAAGAGAGCTACTAGGAGGTCTATAATTGACCTTAACCTTTGTCCTCCCAAGACCTACCCACGTATCAAATATGATCATTATAGCATTTCCATCATACTAGTTACTGTAGCTTCTTAAATTTTTGCAGACCAAGGTATCCATTCATCCATTCATGTACAAAATGTAACAGTTGCAAACTTGTTAGTACATAAATACAATTTTCCCCCTGCACAGTTACAATGTAGCGCCATGTGGACTAAAAGAACGGCAGCCACCAGAGTACGTAGACGGATGGAGGCATCCCTGGTGCCTCAATCACTCCCCTGTAATTGTTTGCTTATGTCTAATAATATATAGTATGTTTACAACTCTGTTTGGACTAAAGAACGAAGATGGCAGCCTGGAGCCTGGACTCTGTACCTCCTAGTTTTTAAATGTTTAAGTGTGGTCTGAAGAACGAAGATAACTTTAGTATTATGTTTATGTTTACAGCGCCGTGTGGACTGAAGAACGAGGACGGCAGCCCGCAGACAGACAGGGACGGTAACCCGATACCTGACTGCATCCCCGGAGCCTGGATAACTCCCGCCATCATGACTCTGTACCTCCTGGTGGCCAACATTCTTCTCATCAACCTTCTCATCGCTGTCTTCAAGTGAGTGCAGGTTTTTATTCCCTTTTCCGTTGCCCCTCTCTCTTCCTCGGTGGACTGTTCCTTGCATGATATAATATTATTAAAGTTTTGGCTAGTCCCATTGACCGTGACACATGGCCGTACTAGGATGTCGGCAGAACGTACTGCACCTGCGCAAAACCCGTAATGTATTGTACATAGCACTTCAGCAGAATGCCTGATATAAGGTCATATTCACATATATAAGGTTTACATCCTGTCTGTAGTTTCCAATTAATGTTGTGGCGGAAAAGATATTGTCTGCAAAATTCTGATGCAACCTTGACCAAACATCCAAGGAAAATCTTAAAAATCAGGCAGAGGTGCAGTACGTTCTGCTGACGTGCTGGCCATACTTCATGTTTCTTTACTGTGGTTGGGAGGTCTTCATGACTGTGGTTTAGATTATTCAGTATGAAATAGATTCAAACCAATCCTGACAGCGTGTTTTTTCTCCCAGCAACACGTTCTCTCAGATCAAGGCTATCTCCAACCAGGTGTGGAAGTTCCAGCGTTTCCACCTGATCATGGAGTACGAACAGCGGCCGATGCTGCCCATGCCCCTCACCATCCTCTACCACATCTACATGCTGCTGAAGTACCTGGTCTGCGTGTGCTCAAGGTGCAGGCACAACAACCTCTACAGCGACAAGGGACTCAGTAAGTACATGTAATGTTACAGATTGTACATGCCTTAAATCCTAACCCAGGCTTGCACCACATACCCTAACACTGTAGCACATCTACATGCTGCTGAAGTACATGTACCTGGTCTGTGTGTGCTCAATAAGGTGCAGGCACAGCAACCTCTACAGCAACAAGGGACTCAGTAAGTACTGTGCATACTCTAAGTTTAGGGTTAGGGCTAGGGCTAGGGCTAGGGCTAGGGCTAGGGCTAGGGCTAGGGCTAGGGCTAGGGCTAGGGCTAGGGCTAGGGCTAGGGCTAGGGCTAGGGCTAGGGCTAGGGGTTTGGGTTAGGGTTAGGGTTAGAACTAGGGTTAGGGCTAGGGTTAGGGCTAGGGTTAGGGTTAGGGTTAGGGTCAGGGTTAGGGTTTGGGTTTCATGTATATACTGTGTTAGTGTTAGTGTTAGGGTTAGGGTACCAGAGCTGTTCCTGTTACTAGCAGTTACAGTAACATTAAAACTTGTGTCTGTGCAGAGCTTTTCCTGTTGTGTTAAACAGTTACAAACTTGTGTCTGTGCAGAGCTGTTCCTGTCAGATGATGATGTGGAGAGACTTCACGACTATGAGGAGGAGTGTGTGGAGGAATACTTCAGGGAGAAGGAAGACGCCTACGGGTCATCGACCAATGAAAGGATCAGGATAACACAGGACACGTGAGTTACATGAAACCTGTCATATTATATCAATAACAATATAATAATAAGTAAGCTACATGATACATAATACACACAAATGTATGTACAGTTGAATGAGTGACAACAAAGATGATTGATTGAAGTTTTGGAACTCTTTTTATTGAGTGTAAAGCAAACTTGATTTCCTTGAATGTGTCTTTACAGAGTGGAACACTTGTACTTGTCCATTCATGAACATGCTAGCTTTTGATGTCAGGAAAAAGAGTGGACTGGGTGTGTGTTTGGTCCCCCTAGTTTTATCAATAGTCTGACATAGACAAGCATGTGGTATCTCAATCTCAATCCTTCAGAAGTACAAAATGTAAATGAAGAAGAACCTTACTTCTGTCCTGTCAACCCAGAGTGGATCACATGTCCATATTGTCATATTGTTTCATGATAGTAATGTCCCACAGCAACTGCTATAGAATCTAATGTTGAACAAACTGTATTCCTTCCAGAGTGGAGCACATGTCAATGCGTGTGGATGAGGTCCATGAGAAGGAGGGTGCGGTGAAGGTCTCCCTGACATCGCTGGAACAGCGGTTGGCCCGGCTGGAGAACGCCTCGGCCGTAACCACGACAACGCTGCAGCGGCTGGAGATGTACCTCTCGCGCCTGGACAGCCAAGCCTCCAGCCTGGCCAGCATCAAGGCATCGGCTATAGGCCTGGTGGGGTCATCGCCCGGGTCTCCGGAGAAGGGCGCTGGATTCTACGCCTACGTCAACACCAGTGAGGAAAACCTCAAACGACAGGTAATGTGCATAGTCCCGTAGTCATTAGTAATGGCCTTCTAGCTTAATTAGTGTACATAGTTACAGTTTAAGTAGTGTGTGGTGTAGTTAAGCCAACATCAAGGCCTCGGCTGTAGGCCTGGTGGGGTCATCACCCGGGTCTCCGGAGAAGGGTGCTGGATTTTACGCTTATGTCAACACCAGTGAAGAGAACCTCAAACAACAGGTAGTGTGTGTACACAATCATGTAGCATGAAATAGCATCACAGTGTAATCAAGCGATTAGTGACCCTGCCCGTGGCCATGAGGATCGAAGTTACAACGGAACATTAAGCCCTGGTCCACTGTGCTTGTCAAAAGAGATGGGGAATTTTTCCGGCACAAAGTCCTAGGGGGATTTCTCTGGTACAATGAACTTGTACAGACTGCATCAAGCTCACTTTTTACTTTTTGTCCTTTCCATGGCAGGAAGAGTCTCGGGAGAAGAGCTGGAAGAGGTCGGGATCGGTGTCGGGCATCGAGAGGCTGGCTGTGGGACAGTCTGGGCTGGGCAGCCCTCCAGCCGTGCGCAGGAGACCTGTACAGGTACATACAATCAGCATGTTGGTAGAACGTACATGTACATTACTGGGCCTGCGCAAAACCTCCTTTTTTTCACGGTTTTCGTCAGATTTTTGGTCAACGTTGCATCAGAATTTTGCCTGTTGCAGACAATTTTTTTCCGACATAGAATTTGAAAACTACAGACAGACTGTTAACCTTATATGCGCAAATACAACCATTCATGTACATGTATATAAGATGTTCTGCCAAAGTGCTATGCACAATACATGACAGGTTTCGTGCAGGTGCAGTATGTTCTGCCGAAGTGTTCATACAATCTATATTGACACAACAAAATTACAGTGAATTCGTAAGCCTTAGGTCTTTTAAAAGCTATGCTTGCAAACAAACAAGACTAGTGGCGTCGGGTGGTGTAGTGGTTAGAACAATAGACTGTGAACCGGTAGACCCGGGTTCGATTCCGAGTCGTACCCGGTACATGTCTGAACATGCGCCCCGACGTTGTGCCCTTGGGAAAGGCACTTTACACGAATTTCCTCACTCCACCCAGGTGTGAATGGGTACCTAACTTCGGTTGGGGAAAGTCGTATTGAGGTCATCTTGTGGCGCCGAATGGCAGCCGCACAGACCCTTGCGACTGTGTGTATCATTTGTATTATTTGAATGTTGTAATTGTTGTGATTTGTATTGATTATTGTGTGATACCCTGCATCAATTCAGCCGTAAGGCTGCGACTGCATGGGTACTGTTTGGACAATAAAAATAAAAAATAAAAAATAAAAATAAAAAAAAAAGACTAGTGGATACAGATTATTTTACCAGTATGTGAATAGAACAACATGCTAAGTTTTACGTATCACATATACTACAGTCTAAGGTCTAAACCTTCTTGCTAGTAGTTCAAGCTTGTTCCAGTACAAAGAAATAACCATACATTTTTGTTCAATCTCGTCTTGCTAGTACAGTGTAGTCTAGTAAGGGTTATCTCCTTATAGAATGTACATGTAATCAAATTTGTCTGTAGGATGGAATACACCAAATTCTGATGAGCAAGCAGAAAGAAAAGTGATCAGATTTTAGCATTAATCATCATATCATGACATTCATCTTCAATCTACAGAAGATGGCGTCAGACTCCATCACTCTAACATGCAGACCTGCAGTACCAACTGCAGAAGACAGGGGGAGCTCCAGAGATGTGGTGCCAAAGTTCTACATCGGTGGTTCCCTGAGCGATGATGATGATGATGCACAGACCCCCTCCTCGCAGGCGGCCCTGCTTCCTGGACTCGACCCACCCTGCAAACCGGTATGTTTTCAAATAATGTCTATGTTATCTGTATCTGTATAGCCGGTATAACCACCCTTCGGCGTAACACACCAGCTTCTGTATCTGTATAGCCCGTATAACCACCCTTCGGCGTAACACGCCAGCCTCTGTATCATTCTGTATAGCCGGTATAACCACCCTTCGGCGTAACACACCAGCTTCTGTATCTGTATAGCCCGTATAACCACCCTTTGGCGTAACACACCAGCATCTCTATCTGTATAGTCGGTATAACCGCCCTTCGGCGTAACACACCAGCTTCTGTATCTGTATAGCCGGTATAACCGCCCTTTGGCGTAACACACCAGCTTCTGTATCTGTATAGCCGGTATAACCGCCCTTCGGCGTAACACACCAGCTTCTGTATCTGTATAGCATACAATCATACACATGTACAAATACAATTGATGAATACACAGTGAAATATACATGTACAATAAAATCATATCCTGTATCCTCCCAGCGGCTGAGGCACGAGTCGAGCGACGTTTCGACGGACGACGGCTCGACGCTCTCGTCCCGGTTCCACCGTCAGAAGTCCATCAGCACGGAGGACATCGCCCGCTGCTCACCGCGCCGTGCCAAGCCCGCCTTCCACCCAGACGTCAAGTCCAAGAGCTATGCAGAGAACCTGGCCGCCTCCTCGGCGCCGATTCCCGTACCACTGCCCAGGAGGTCCATCACGTCCTCACAGGACCCCATCATCCCGTCCATCGTTGCCAACACAAGGCCGGTCAGTATCCGCCTGTCAAGTTTTTTATCACCTCAATCCTCTGGTACTTGAGGGCATTACTATTACAAAGTTCTTTTCTGGTATTAGATACACGGTAGTTGGTACATCCACTCCAAATGGGATCTCTGCTGGTAGAATCTCTGATTGCACTTGCACAGATCCTGATTGTACCGATGCCTTGAAACTGATCCTGAGTTTCTGATGACTCTCTACTTTAGAGTCTACTTGAAAAATGTTGACACAACTGTCCAAAAATCTATCAAGTTGCTTGAGTAACAGTTTTCTTCAGTCTGTACAGTACATGTACATTTATCTCATAACCTAGATGTCTAAATCTTCATGAACGTATCATGCATAGTCTGGACATTTTTCTTCTGATCAGGCCCAGGGGCAGTACACCAGCATCACTGACTCCATCGACACCACGTGTCTGTCTGACCACTCCAACCACTCCCAGTCCCCCCTCTCACCCATCGAGCTGCCAAGATTCCCCAAGGACTTCAAGTTCGACATGGCCAGGTAAAATCATCTTTTTTTTCAACTCTGCCTTTTTTATATTCAATAGTTAATTATTGCAAAGGACATTAGGGCTAAGGAATTAAGCATGCATAACTGTTTTTGCTCTGCGTAAGACTTGGACTTCAAGTTCAGGTACCAACTTCTGGCTTCCCAACAAAAGTTGCATTCAATTTGTTATGTTAACCTTAGAAATCATACTGTTTTTGCTCTGTTTCTTCTTCCTCTTATCGAAACAAATAATGTCAATGACCTGCACCAAATGTCTATCACCATGGTAACTGGTGCTGTAGCAGAAACCTTGTGGTGTTGGGTTACATTATATGTAGCAAATAGCAGGACAGAGTTGGAGGGACTGGTCACCATATATATGAATGTGTTCGAGTAACAATAGATAGTTATTGTTACAATACTGTAGTAGTTTTACTAGGCTTTGCAAATTTGTTAAGCTTTGCAAGTTTGCTTTGCAAATGTTACCTTTTGACTCAGTTAATTAGAACAAGAAGGCTGAAGTTTTCAGGTCACTGCCATATACAGTAGGAGTAGGAGTAGGGAGGAAATTGTGGCCGAGCTTGTACTCTGGACCCCCAGTTAAGTCGACTCAGTTGGACTCTGCTTTTTTCTTTTCAACCTTCATTTAGCCTTGAATATGTACAGTATGTACATGTAATAGTACCACTCTTCGGCCTGAGCCGTTTTTCAAGAGGTCAAGGGGAGGTAGGTCAGGGGTCTTTTGCAAATGCTCAGTTACAATATTAAATCAGTCACAGAAATACAATATAATTTATAATACATATGAGTCCATACAAAATTCAAACATTATCTCCATTCATATATCATTATCAATATCAACATCCAAGCTTCATTTGTACTTCAGGTACAGCGCAGAGAACCACGCGGACGGTGAGGACACCCAGACCACGGCCATCCGGCACGCAGAGGAGAGCGACATCGAACTGAGCGAGCTGGCCAACCGCACCTGGAAGCTGTCCAACAACGCCACCCCTCGGCTCAAGAACATGCGGCGCAAGCATCGCCCCGACAAAAACGGATCCTCCTCGCAAAACTCCTCACCCAAATCTTCCAAATCGAGCGTGGGGCAGGACAGGAGAGACCCCTTGCAGGCTGCGACGGTACTGCAAGATGCTGCTGCTGGTTCGAAGAATGCTGCAGAGAAAGCTGATGGAGAGAAGCCGACGCAAACGGTGCTTCCCACAGTAGTGGTGGAGACGGAAACCCACTGCTAGATCAGCAATAGACTCCTATAGACAAGCACATTCGATCCTGCAATAGTTCCTGTTGAACATAGTGTTATAAATTAACGTTTATTTTTCTTACGGAAATGCCCACTGTTGTATCCAGAACCATGCTCAGGCAGGGTTCTGGATTGTCCACAATCATGTATCCAGAACTGTGCCTGGGGTAAATCTAAGTTGTTATGCAGAAACTTTCAAGTCCCATACCTGATCCTAACCGTAACTAGTTCAGGCCTACATGTAGAGCTACATTGTAGACAGGCACGGTTCTAGGTACAATACCCACCGAGCATCTTTAGTCTTTAACATTGCCATGTAACTTGTCCCTGTGTTTAAGACAAAATATGTCTAAATCCAGCTTCAAAAGCATCCATGCATTGGTAGGAGTCCGCACAATATCATAATTATGATATAAAACAGTGCAAAAGAACACATTGAGTGTTCTTGTAGAGCTTAACCATATCATAATCTTCAGGACCCAAACATCGACACATTGTGACAAATCTCCTGGTAGTATAGTAGCAATATCAGCAGGCCCTGCGTACAAGAGGTCTGCAGACTATACCTTTCAACAATCTGCTACATTGTAGTGCAATATGAGATAGCCAATTATAACTGGCCACTGTGGTTGTATCAACCTTACAGGCAGCAGTGTAATTATAGATGATTGTACAGTATTGAGTAGAATTGCTATGAAACATTTTAGGGCTCCAATGCCAAACAAGCTACACTGTAATGTACAACCCTGACAAGAGTAAGAGGTAAAG
>NW_017804242.1:426801-426961 GCF_001625305.1 Branchiostoma belcheri | reverse complement strand
ACTGTAATGTACAAACCCCTGCAAGAGTAAGAGGTAAGAGTATGACTTGATAAATCAAGGATGGACCATTGAGGACTATGGAGGGGGGGGCTGAAAGTAGCCTTTACTAGGCTTCATAGGTTGTTGGAAAAAAAGTAGAAGTTGCCTAGATAGTTAGCTG
>NW_017804242.1:386785-426420 GCF_001625305.1 Branchiostoma belcheri | reverse complement strand
TTTGTCCAGGTTGACCGCTTAGATGAGTAGAAGATAGACTTTATGCTGCTATCTCAAGGGCTGGCCAGGGTAACAATTATGGTACTATTACAATGTATATGTCTGTGTTGTCTTGTAGCCTCCATCAGGCCTTTCTAAGGGTATGGATGGTGGGTTGTTGTCTTATAGCCTCCACCAGGCCTTTCTAAGGGTATGGATGGTGGAGTGTTGACTGTTGTATTATAGCCTCCACCAGGCCTTCCTAAGTGGCTATGGATGGTACAACTCTGCAAAAATGGGATGAATATTAGTAATATTAGTCCAGAGAGTACGGCGGCCAAACTCTGCTGTCAAATTATCCTCCCTATTTGGCTAAATTTGACTGAATTCTAACCAGGGTAGCTAGTCTGGTGGAGACTTTGTTGTGTTGTGTTGACTGTAATGTCAGTAATAAATATAAAAATGTGCTATGATATTAGATGTATAATGTACTGTATATACAAGGAAAATAATTCAGCAATAGAACCAGTGGCCATATCTCAGGTTAAATAGAGGTTGTTGTTGTTTTTAGAATAATATTTATCAGTGGCTGAGATGTTTGTGAGAGTTCCATGACTGTACTACTTAAGTTTGTTGTTTGGGCTTGTTTCTTGAGTTATACACTGCCGAAGTTTTAATGTTTTATATATTTGTTTTGGAGGGGCAATAGTTCAATGGTAATACCAGAGGTACATTGTATATCAAGACGTAGTGTACTATTATGGGATGGATGCAGTTTTTACTTGAAGTTTGTTTGAACCTTCATGTCTTATTAATATTGATGTTACATGTAGAACTGTCTAACCTATACAAATAGTGAGTATCTAAGTGTACAACTTAAAACAGATGAAAAATCACAAACCGAAATGCTTACAGTAGCACAAACCTAATCTTAGTGATGCAATATCAAATGAAGACTAGATGTTAGGAAATTAAAGATGTAATATGCACATAGAGGTGCCTTAATATGCCCTACCAGAATTATTATAGTTTTAATGTATGTTATTAAAATATTACTCTTGTGTTAAGAAAATTCAGGAAAAATCTGTGGCCAGTATAGTGTGTCACCATCAGTGAGACACCCTCATCCGTAAACATTTTTGTCTGTTTTATGTCTAAAGAATGTCCTAGCAAGTTTGTCAGATTTTACATTATGCAGCTTACACTAAACATAAAACTCACAACAAACAGTTCGTGCTAAAACACAATTCTAAAAACTACTTATTCTATCTACTACTTATTGGGTCCAGCAACTTAAACCATGACCATAGAACACTTCTAGAGCTTAAAGACATCAAAGGGAAAATGCAATCGTCATTTGGTGCTGTTTTGGGATGGAAAATTCTGGCAATTTGTGGTTTTTACCATGTTCATGTACAATAACGCTAATTGCCATTCGGGAGGTACATGGTCTGCTTCCTGCTGCTATGTGTATTGTAGGATGGTGATTACATCAATTTAGATAATTTTATTAGCTTGTTAGCGTTCCTTACATAATTTGGTACTGGTCAGTTGTTTTCCAAGCGTATCACGGCAATGTATATCAGTATTAAGCGTTGCGGGTTATGTTTTCCAGTTGTTTTCTATGTGTATCACAGGTATGTATATCAGTGATTACATCAATTTGGATAATTTTATTGCGTTTAGTTTGTTAGCGTTCCTTACATAATTTGGTACTGGTCAGTTGTTTTCCAAGCGTATCACGGCAATGTATATCAGTATTAAGCGTTGCGGGTTATGTTTTCCAGTTGTTTTCTATGTGTATCACAGGTATGTATGTCAGTATTATCCCAAGAGGTGCGGGTTATGTTTGAGTTTGTGTCGTTACTATCAACTGGCACTCAGTGTTTACAAGGAGGATAATTATAATAAAAGGATATTTTGTTTGATGATCCATTGTCATTCCTTCTTATTCTACTACTAACGCTAGAAGGGTAGTGGCTCATCGTGTAAACTCTGTTTCGTAAACGGTCGTTGCCATATTGCTAAAGAGCCAATGCCATGTCCGAACATATCTTTTTTGAGGGGCAAAACATTCGTCGTAGCGGTGTTCATCACATCGGCTCAAGCCCTGTCCAGGTCTACAAATGCGACGGCACTACGTATATCTAGTCATGCCCGTAGCCAGGCCCCCACAAGGCTCAAAGGTCCACTTTTTGGTCCACTTTTTATGCAAAGGTCCACTTTTTGGTCCACTTCTTATGTAAAGGTCCAAGATTTTTCTTGAAAAGAAGGACTGCAATCGTTGAAAAAACTGCTCCCTTTGTCATTGAATAAAAATTTATCTCTGATTTTTTGTTGGAAATCCTCTCAAAAACGCACGAAAAGCCATTTTAGAAGGTTCATTTTTCAAAATTTCCCGGGGGAGTATGCCCCCGGACCCCCCTAGGAACCTCGCGCCTATGGCGCTCGAGGTCCCCTCAAGCAGTGGGAAGAACCCCCCCCATTCAAAATCCTGGCTACGGGCATGCTAGTCAACCCTAGCACAGAAAATCCAGGAGATGGAGAACACCCCTGTCAAGGGTCCTAAGGCCAGAAAAGCCAGTGGGGTCACAGACGCTGCAGCATTACATGTACGTACAATGTAAATGTACTTCAATGTCATGTACTTCATCAACCTTGTGTCAAGCAGCGATGCAAGAAAAATGCGCTCAGCCTGGCACAAGTTGCATTCTTGCCGACCCATTCGTTATTGTAAGGAGATTATTACCATTCTATTTTCTGCGTATTAGTAAATTCCTTATTCTATAACTACATAATTAATGATTTTAGTAGCAAACACGGATAACTAATACAGGACTACTTTTGCGACACCCTGTGACAGAAGAAATGTGGCGAGTCCTTGGATATTTTTCAAGTCCATAAATTCCTAATCGCATTACTGTGTGCGGGATGCATGAATATTTTACGACTTGAGCCTCTTCCAGACCCTCATTTATCATCGTTTAAGGCGCAGCAGTCAAGGGCTTTGGTAACTTCCCACCTAGAGCAGTGTCTGCGTTAAGAAGCGGATCAGTCCAATACTATGTTGTTGTATCAGGCTGCAAATTTGAGGGTTTGCCGGAAAAAGTCATTGCAAAATAGGAGTGTACTTATGGTTAATGACTGTCCATGACTTTCTAGCAACGCTTGTCAATTCTCTTAATGTACCGAAAAGTCAGGAATCCACGCTACGAAATTTATGCGCACACTTGAAGAAAAAGAGAAGACCACAGAACCGTATCAAATTAAAGCGCCAAGGAGGTGGGGACAAATCTGGGCGTAATCGAGTTTAGATCGCCGATCGCGCAGCTAAGGCGCTTGGCAAGACTTTGCCAGCCTCAGTCGGGCGAGTGCTCTGTCAGAGAAAGGCGACAAGACACCAAATCAACCGCCTGGAGTCTTCCTTTGGATCTTAGATCCACCCACAGCTGATGTATCGGTCGGCAAACGGTATTCCTCCCGAGTTGTCGGTTTCGTGTTGCAGCCACCTCGGGAACGGACTGTCTTCGTCAGGATGAGCTTCTGAGCAGTTTCAGGCCTACGGGTGAGTATTTTCTTCTGTATTTGTGCTATGATAGCTATAAAGGTACAGTCTACCATTAGTTACAATTATTCTTTTATCAGTCCATCCTAGCCTTGCTAACACGTTTTCTACTGGAGGGAGGCTGTGGCCACTGAAGGACCAAAATTTGACACGTCGCGCAACAAATTTTGCTCAGCGATCGCTTTCCAATGTTGGAAAGAGGGCCTTAGCCTTGCAAGTACATTGTAGAATGGCGATATTGTAGTTTTATTACAGATTTCTCAACCTTAAAGGCAAGATTACATTATGTGAGTATTTCTTGACCAGGAATGTTTATAGGTCATCTGCCCATCTGTATTTACTGGCACTATTTAAAGTAGATTCAGAATCTCCTTGCTGACAGAGATTGTCCTGTTTGTTTGTTTGTTTGTTCGTTTGTTTGTTTGTTTGTTTGTTTGTTTGTGCTTATAAACCTGCAATTCTCCTCTGGTCTCTCAGTCACTGACGAAAGTTAGTGGATACTAGCTGAAACGTCTGACCGTTTCCAAAATCATATCCAGTCGCCTGAGTAGCTGCTTTTTTGTGTTTGTTTGTTTGTTTTATTAGGATCCCCGTTAGTGTTTCCACTGCCTTATACAAGGCACATGTGATGTGTAGATGTCTGCAGTTTACAGATAAGAAATGACAGCTTTAAATCGGTGTCGTTCCGTATCTGATGTGACGTTATCTGAACGTCTTTGGTCGTCAATCTTCCGCAAGTGTAGATAACAGCAGGCTGTCTGGCGCGTTAAACATCTTAAATCGGTCTGGAAAATACGTAAAACGTTATTGCACGACAATTGTACAAGGTATTATGATTCTTTATTGACACAACAAAAAAGTACAGGGACTTTTGTATGGTCTTCTACAACTTAACTAAAGATCTAACAAAGCTAAATACATGATTATATGTATGATGTAACAATAAAGGTTTAATTATTCTCTAACATGTGTTCTCTAAGATCGAAACAATATGTACACAACAACAACCACACTATGAGACCATTCAACCTTACAAAAGAACTATGTAGTATGTGATCAGCATGACATGTTCTTTTACGATCATAGGTGGAATATTCAGCGTTCAAGTATGTATCACGTTGTAAACAGCCATTCGCAACAAAAATTGTTGTAAACAATAATTTTTGTTTGATGTCATATTACACCTCTAGAGACAAACATGCGAATAGCCGATCCAAATACGGTGGGATATTTGCACCATTTTTCACCTTATCTTACAGATTTTAAGTACTCGAAAAAGGAGTACATAAATCTCACCACGCTTTCAAGTAAACCAGATAGCCTCATAAATTAACGCAGGGCACTTAAAGTTGACGACAGACGTTTTTAATTGTAAAGAACAAAAAAATTACGGCTCTTGGTGCAGATGCTGGCACACTGGCGCACCAAATCCGTAGTGTGTTTTTGGCACACATTTAGACAGATTGGCCTAAGAAGCTCGGTGGGCGTCACTCCACCGTGCAGGGAGGGAAGTCGTGTTAAGTGCCTTTCCTAAGGGCACAACGCATGGTGAGTATCGAACCCGGGACCTCTTGGTCCCGAGTCCAACGCTCTAACCGTTGCGCCACATGCACACGCCAAAGTAAAGAAAAGCCGTTCTCGAAAACAAGCTAGCTTGGCCAAAGGAGTTGCACATAATAATGGAATCATAACTAATATAAGATCATATAATCAACGGCTATTGTACAACATAGAGAGTCCTTAACTGAGCAGCGAAGTATCTTAAACTCAAAAGGTATAGAAAAATTGGGGAAAACCATCGTTTTCCAACATTGGCACGTCGTTCCAACCGTTCTAACATGTCCAGTTAGAGTCAAATCTGCTCAAGAAGACCACTGAGAGGGATCAAGAAAGCATGATCTATGTAGGCAGGTGGTCACAATGGACAGGATTCTTAATGACTGTGTCAAAGGGAAAGATTATCTATCTAAGGGACCATCTAAAAGTGGTAACAGTGGCCAGCAGGCGGTTACGTACTTGTACAGGTTTGATTGTGTACTAGTAAAAACGTTGAACATGGCACCGAACCAAATGATGCAATCTCAAGTTCACCGCTAACCTCGCGTTGACCCCAGTCGTGCAAAACCTCCTACGTGTGAAGTCAAATATGGGAATGGAACAAAGGCAAATCTGGTTATGTTAAGGAGAAGACAATTAAGCATGCGATAATTGGGACCAGTTAGGGAGAATGTGTGAATAATTCATACGGAAGAAGTTCTTTCCATTGATCGGGACTAAGCTGCCAAATTGATACATGGCTCGTCGTCTGACCTTTTCAATCCAACGACGAGGAACTGGAGTAGAAGATGGGCGCCTGTCCAAAACTTCGCTCTCTTGGGAAAATTCTCAGTCGACACAACATTGCTCGAGCGTAGAATCCGACTGGATTATTATTTCTCAACAAAACTCAAGTAGATGTGAACCACTCAGCGATGTGAGCCAGTCAGAATTGCCCTGAGGAAGGTGACAGACGGTCACCGAAACGTCGGCTGAGTAAAAGACTTGATTGTGTCTCTTTACTCAGTGTCTTACCAACCTGATGAAACTATTCACGGATGGAAAACTCAAGTAGCTCTCTTTAATGTTATTTACACTTAGCCTTCGGAATATAATGAACTTCATCATGAAAGTTCACGAGCGTCATCTAGCACTCAATTCTGGTTCAACAGCCTCACTCTTAACCTTCTATTGTTATATCCTCAGGCAACCAGAACTGCAGCGACAGTTGTGCTGTCCGCTATTCTACTGCACCTAACCCGGCACCACCCTGCTGCCCAGGCCCGTTACTTGCAATCAGCCTTCGGGATATACTGTTTTTTTATATAGCCTCACGCTTTACCTGCTATTGTTGCATCCCCAGGCACCCAAACCTGCAGCGATGCTGGCGACAGTTGTGCTGTCTGCTGTTCTCCTGCACCTGACCCGTCACCATCCAGCTGCCCAGGCCTGCCCCGCGCCCTGCCGATGCCTGGAGGACACCGCCGCCGTCCACTGCGAGGCGAAGAGCCTGACGAGAGTCCCTCACTCCATCCCCTTCAGCACGAGAAAACTGTTCCTGGACTCCAACAAGATATCCGAGGTTACTAGCGGAGATTTCCTGCCTCTGGGCAGCCTGACGCAGCTATATTTCACTGCTAACCACATCACACGGATCGCGTACGGAGCTTTCAGCCCTCTTTCTCTTCTGACGTATCTCGACGTGCAAAACAACCGCATGTCTGTCATTCGCTCCGGCATGTTCGCTGGACTAAAGTCGCTGAAGCGGCTGATTCTGTCGTCCAACATGATCCGTAACATCGACGACGGAGCCTTCAACGATCTGTCCAGCATTGAGAACCTGGATCTGTCCGACAACGACATGGTCGTGGTCAACTCGGGCATGTTCGTGGGGCTCCACAACCTGGAGAACCTCGACATGAGCTACAACAACATCAGCATCATCAGGAGCAACTCCTTTCGCCACCTGGTGAAGTTATCCTTTCTGAATCTCAACAACAACCGCTTGACTAACATCAAGCCGAAGACTTTCGTTGGGTTAGAGGTTCTGGATAACCTGCGATTAGAGCAGAACAGCATCGTCAAGATCACAAACGGAGCCTTCCGGCCGCTGGAGAAGCTTTCCACGCTCAGTCTGCGAAGCAATCGGCTAAAAATCATCACAACCGGCATGCTGGAGGGTTTGGAAAACCTGAAACAGCTGGAACTCTTCATCAACAGGATCGGCAGGATAGAAGACGGCGCGTTCCGCCATCTTGTCAACCTGCGGATTCTGTGGCTGGACTGGAACAAGTTGTCGGAAGTGTCGCCGCAGACCTTCTCCGGTCTGACCAGGCTGGACTCCCTGACGCTGAACAACAACAACCTGTCGCGGATCCACCCCGGTCTGTTCCAGGCGCTCCCCGGCCTGACGAAAGTCCGCCTGACTTCCAACCCTTGGAACTGTAACTGCGGGTAGGTGTGAGAGGTTATATGGAACTTGCTTACACTCTCAACAATTGCCTGTACTTTCATGAGGACCTTTGCTTTTATGACATCACCGCAACTCACCAACCAAATATCATTGATATCCATTCACAGCTTCTCGGGTTATACTGTACACACATAAACAACAAATGCAGTGCCATGGGAAAACACCAGCTGAACCATTTTCGAACTTGACCTTCATTTCTACAACCGATTCTTACCTACTAAATATCATGAAGATCCATTGACAGCTTTTTTAGTTATACTGTGGACAGACATACATACCCACACCACATACACAGCTTCTCCACCATTGCCAAACCGAAAATATACCCTTCTGGCGAAGTTTACAAATTATATACTTTTCCCCCTGCAGCCTAGTGGAGCTCTGGAGCTGGATGCAGGACACAAATGTGACCTACAGAACACCGAGATGCGCCTCTCCTCCGGCCCTCAAACACTTCCCCATAGTGAACGTCAGTCTGTCCGAGTTTAACTGTGTCCCTACGGAGGAGCCTGGCACCACAGTCAGCTACACCGACACGGACTCCAACAGCGGGAACTTTGTGGGTGGGGCTGGGCTGGAGCTTCCAAATCATACTGTTATACTGCTTCATCTGTTCCTTTGTTACGTTATACTCATGTTCTATTCTGTGTGAATGTAAATGTATGCGCTTGTTGTTTATGTCAGGGCTTGCGTTCATTTTTAAGTCAAAAGTGCGCCACCACTTTAAATGTACTTCACGAATCCGCGGCACAACATTTGGCCGTCCTGGACCCTCCAGGTGATGCCTGGTGTCCGTTTTCACCTTTTAAAGGACAGACTTCCTGTGATTTGGTAGGTTTAATTAGTCCGACCGCTCTTGATAGGTGTTTCAAAGGATGTAAATACCTGACAACCAAACAGTATCAAATACACATAAGACATCACGGCAAACAGTACAGAAGCAACTGAATAAAGACGATAATTGATCTATTGATTGATTGATTGATTGATTGATTGATTGATTGGTTGATTGATTGACCATCGTGGAGTAGAATAGATACAGAAGTAGGCTTTATGTATATGTCCGAACCGGGAGCATAATCAAGATATGGAGAAACCGTCTCTCCCGGCAAAATCCCTCGGCGGCAAAACTGTCCTCGCGGTATAACTCGCGTGGTGCCCCGAAAAAACATTAACGCCAACGCTTCAGAAGTCTGCGAAGGAGGCTAGAGCATATGCCATCAGAAATACAAGCACGTTTTAAAGCCTGACTTGTGGAGCCTGGTAAGGAGTCTGGTACAACGCTCCCTTATCTCTAAAATCATCGGCGGTTTGACAAACGCATATCGTGATTCCTTCTGACGGCTAACCAGACTGCCTAACCTCTGAACCTCTTCATCTACTCCGGCGTCAAGTCATGATCATGATTTAATAATGGTCCTGCCGAATACATGACTCCGATAATGCTTGGGGGGGGGGGAGGGTTCCAGTATACCTGAGACAAGGGGTGGGAGGGGTTTAGTCGTGATGTGGGAGACTAAACCTAACCTAACCTAACTCCGATCGTAAGTCTAACCCTAACCCTGACCCTGAACAATGATCCCAACTTTAACCATAACCCTATCCCTAGCCCTAAACACCTGACCTCTAACGTATGTGTCAGCTCAAGGATCTGGCTCAAAACCGGCAATCTCATCATTGATCACCGCCATATGTCACCAGTACATCAAACCGTCATGGGGTCCGCCAAGCTTAAACAGATTACTATTGATCAGTTTGTTGGAAATACATGTGCATTGCGAATTTGCCCAGACACTGAATTACGGCGTGGGTATCTCCGACGGTCGAGGTTAACCTATCTAGGGTAGATTCTACGACTATCGTACAGTGGAACTCTTTGCGACCAAGTACAGTAGGGGCATGAGGTCAGTCAGGGCTAAACAGATTACAATTGATCACTTCGTATGAGGTAAGTGTACATTTCGCAGACAAATGATGGTGTGGGTATCTCCAATGGACTAGGCTAACTTATTTATAGGGTTGATCCTAAGACTATCTAGTAAGTGGAACTCTATTTGCGACCTAGTAGGGACTAACCTCCTATGGGGGTACGGATCCTAGAATTCGGTAAAAAAAAAGGACACAGTTGGCTAGGAGAGTCAGTCCGCAAGAGGGTTAATTTCCCCCCTCTGAAGCGGGAAAATGAACTCTATGCTGGCTAAACTCCTCTAGTCAATTCTCCCTATTGGCTAAATTTTACTTTTTTTTAACCCACGTTGTTAGTTGAGTCTGGTGGAGACTAAGTTGGCACATCCTCATGTCAGATGTGGTCCTGATCCTAAAGCTTTGACAGATTATTATTGGTCACCTTGTAGTAAGTACATGGAAATTGCCTAGACACAACTATGGCGTATGGCATCTGGTTTCCCTCCCGAATACAACACACCAGCTTCAAAACCAACGTTCACAGTTTTCTTCTACTAGCGAATATAGTCGCTCATACGTTCCAATAACGTATTTTTAGTGCCCAGAAGCGGTCTATTGGCCTTGCATTGAGCAAACTCGTAAAACATATCAATGACAATCAATGACAACAATATTAATGTAATGGGAAAAGGGCGTTCCCTATAAATGTATGAATACACGACTGATATCTATCTCTGAGTCACTGTTTGTGTTACGATCCCCTGACGATAGGCATGATAGGTGGGGACCAATCTTATGCTATTAATACACAACAGGTGATATGAAATGTCTAAACCAGCCCGTATAAACTATGGCGTTTACGATGGCACCTGGCCATATCCACGCTGGTTGTAAAATTTAGTCAGATAGAGATAATAATTTGTCAGGGACGTTTGACTACTATCGGGTATCAATTTCATGTGTAGTAAGGGGGAATCGTACTCTTAGGGCTTCGTCACTCCTCTGGCCAATTTTTCACCGTTTTTTTTTTTGCGAATTCTACGATCCTCAAGCCCTTAGGAAGGCCTGGTGGAGGGTATGAAGAGAACTTTACTGTCCAAAACTCCTTATTAAGAAAGCCTAGTGGCTAGGCACCGACTAGTACTATCCATAACCCCATAGGAAGGTCTGGTGGAGGCTAGGTGCAGAATTTCACTATCCACAGGCCCTTTGAAAGGACTGCTGAAGGCTAGGTTTCTACCTGTGACTATCCTAAGCTATACTAATACACCAGAAAGGGTTGTTGAATGCTACAACATCTACTCGTATCATCTACTACATGTGATGTCAGTGGATACGAACCAACCAACCGTGAAACAAAAGGTGTTGGGGTGAACACAATTACACGAGAGTCATTTAGCATCTTTTGTACTCCGTGATAAAATATTCATAGCCCAACCCCATCATTACGTGTTTGATAGTTTCCAATCCCACTTCTGATAACTGTGTACTCGAGTGTGTGTGTGTGGTGCACAGTGTCAGGATCTCTTGTTTCTCTCCGGTCACAAAAACATACATCTTTCTTTCAACCGGGATCGAAGGAAGAAAACCTACGCGCGAGAGTTCCCGCCAAAAATTGAGACCGGTCCGTCGCGTTTTTTGGTGGAAGTGAACTTGGCGTAACAGCGTCGTACTAGAGCAGACAGACATACGCACAGGTGGTATTAGTTACCTGGCGTGTACGTATCAGGATATTTTTTTCTCTTCGGTTACAAAAAAAATGTATATTCTTCCGATCTGGATCGACGCGAGTGTTCATGCCGAAAACTGAGACCGGTTCGTCACATTTTGTTGTGGAAGTGTGGAACTTGCCTTAAAACAACAACGTTTCACCTGAGCTGAGAGACGTACAGGTGGTATCAGTTACCTGACGTGTACGTAGCAGGTACGAGACGTGTGAAAGATGGCGGACGACGACGGCAACACCTCCTCTCTGGGCGGGCTGTGGAAGAACTTTCGCGAGAACTCCTCCGCGCACGGCATCCCCCGGACCAGCACGGCTACATCCATGGTTCGTTTGTTTGTTTGTTTGTTTGTTCCATATATGACAATTGAGGTGTAGGCGAAACAGGTAGTGAAGATTGCCTTTACAAGTTGTCTCATCCAATAGACACTAAAATGAAACTATATATATATATATATATATATATATATATATATATATATATATATATATATATATATATATATATATATATATATATATAGTAGTAGTATATATATATATATATATGCACATACTTTAAATATAACAATGTAGGTAAGGTTGAAACATTATTCACAATTCATAAACTGCTCAGCGTGGCCTTGTCGGCAATAGAAGTAGCACACCCGCAAAATGATGCCCATGTACACGGAACACCGACATTGTAAAGCTCTCTAAACCTGTTATGTAAACGACACAGCAACTTACGCTTGAAAGCTAACACTTGTTGTAGTTCAGTCTTGTGTGTACTTGTCTTGTAAGATTAGCATCACATCTCTAGGCATCAAGTCATGCACACTGTAAACGGTCGCAGTCCTTAGGGTGGGACGTTAAGCCGTGGCCCACTGTTCATTGTGCATGTCGAGAGGAGCTAGGAGAATTTCTCCGGTACAATGAACCTGTAAATACTGTACATAGCGTCTGTCTTCTCTGTCACGACCAGTGGGTCAGATTCGCTCTTCTGTGCGCTAAAACTGAATAGAGATCATTTTCCTTTCTTCCCTATTTCAACCTGTTGAACGTGACCTCGTCGCCATACAAGTGACATGTACACGGAACATCGATGTGGTAAAGCTATCTAAACCTGTGGTGGGTGCAAGTGACATCTCAAGACATCAACTCATGCTCACTGGAAAGGGACACGTACCAATGTCATTAAGAAGCAACAGTTGATTGGGAAACGTGACAAATGTTTGGCTATCTCTTTTTCCGCCTACTTCAGATTATGTACCACAGGGAAATGAAAAAGTTAGAGCATAGGAACTTAGATAAGCAAGCACATGTTCATATATCTTAGGTACGGTAACAAACCGTGACGCAGTCCTTAGGGTGGGACGTTAAGCCGTGGCCCGCTGTTCATTGTGCATGTCGAGAAGAGCTAGGAGAATTTCTCCGGTACAATGAACCTGTAAATACTGTACATAGCGTCTGTCTTCTCTGTCACGACCAGTGCGTCAGATTCGCTCTTCTGTGCGCTAAAACTGGATAGAGATCATTTTCCTTTTTCCATATTCCAATCTGTTGAACGTGCCCTTGTCACCATACAAGTGACGTACAAACCCGCAAAACAATGTCCATGTACACGGAACATCGATGTGGTAAAGCTCTCTAAACCTGTGGTGTGGTGCAATTGACCACTCAAGTTTGAAAGCCAACACGTACTGTAGTTCAGGCATGACTCGAAAAAGTGACGCACAGGGCGGCGCGCCCATCTCCGTTTTCAATAGCCCAGGGCCACACAGCAGTGCAATTACTACAGCAGTTTTAAGTACCATACTTTTTCCAAAATGCTGAGTGCTAAGCAGAGAAATCAGTATGTTCCATTTTAAAATTCTTTGGTATGACTCGACCAGGGATCGACATCAAAAGAACCTGTATCTCCTTCGAACTCTCGACCTACCTAGTGCAAGGTGAACACTCTACCCACTTGGCCATTGCACCGGTTACTCGAAGATTAACATCAATTCTGCTCTGTTCCATCCACAGGTCCGCCGGGTGATGTGGTCGCTGTTGTTCCTCGGGGCCTGTGCGTACTTCATCTTCCAGTTCCACGGCCTGATGGTGAAGTACTTCAGCTACCCGGTGGTCACGAACGTGGAGATCCTGTTCGAACCCGAGGTGACGTTTCCTGCCGTTGCCGTCTGTAACCTCAACGCCGTCAGACGCTCCAAACTCAACCTCTCCAGATCTGAATCTGAAGACGTCGTCGCGCCGCAAGAGAAGAGGAGAAAGAGGAGGGAAGGAGACAACAATCCATCTACATCTCCAGAACCTTTTGGTACTACAACAGGTTCAATAAGAAGTACAGATATTGTATCAGAGGCATCAGATACTACAACAGCTTCTTCACTAGCAAGTACAAATGTTGTATCTGAGGCGCCAATGGCAACAGACGGTTCTACATCTCCAGAACCCTCTAGTACTACAACAGGATTAAGTACAAGTGTTCTATCAGATGCATCAAATAGTACAGCCGCTTCAATAGCAAGTACAAACGGTGTATCGGTGGCTTCGGGTACTACAACAGAATCAGAACTCTCGGCTACTACAACAGTGTCAGGGCCCTCGGGTAGTTCAACAGTGTCAGAGACCTCGGGTTCTACAACAGTACCAGGGCCCTCGGGTAATACAACAGTATCAAGGCCCTCGGGTAGTACAAAAGTATCAGAGCCCTCGGGTAATACAACAGTATCAAGGCCCTCGGGTAGTACAAAAGTATCAGAACCCTTGGGTACTATAACAGTATCAGAGCCCTCGGGTACTACAACAGCATCAGGGCCCTCGGATAGTACAACAGTATCAGAGCCCTCGGGTACTACAACAGCATCAGGGCCCTCTGGTACTACAACGGTATCAGGGCCCTCGGGTACTACAACAGTATCAGGGCCCTCGGGCACTACAACAGTATCAGGGCCCTCGGATAGTACAACATTATCAGAGCCCTCGGGTAGTACAACAGTCTCAGAGCTCTCGGCTACTGCAACAGTGTCAGGTCCCTCGGGTACTACAACAGTATCGGGGCCCTCGGGTAGTACTACAGGTTCAAGTACCAATATAACGCCTTCAAGAGGAAGTACAATCGATGTATCAGGCACCACAAGAGTAACAAGTGGCGCATCGACATCAAAAGAATCTGTATCTCCTTCAGACTACGAACATGACACGACAACATCGCCCACAGGAAGTGAAACTACGCTAACTACGACGCTGGAAGAACATTCGGTCAGCCGAATGGAGGAGATGACAACAACAACAACAATATCGGTGGTGACTTCAGCACCTACAAGCAATGCACCTGTTGTCACAACAGGGACACCAGACCCTGGGACCACTGCTACGGATCAGGATACGACCGGCACTGCAACAGAAACCAGGGGTTCGCGGAGTACTGCACCAGAGCAGACTACACTGCCGTCGAACACTATGATGGGGACTGCTCCGACAACACACAGTAGCACTGCAGACAGTATCACAGAGATGCCAACTGATGCCCTGGGAAGATCAAGCGCGGAAACAACAGTATCAAACGCGGTGTCAGGAACACTGACCACTTCATCATATCCTACCGTGACAACCATACCATCGGTAAGCAGCGTAAGATGGGACGCTTCATCACAGGACACGGTGCCACCAAACACGTCCCAAGGGACCACTGCGACATCGGACGACCTCGCCGGTACCACTTCGCAATTGTACAATACAACAATGCCTCAATTAACAACAAACGTGTCACGACAGACAGGTGGGACATGGAATACTTCAATAGCAAACACATCGCCATCAAGATTACCACAAGGGACCACAGTTAGTTTGAAGGCTTCATCGTCAAACACTGTGCCATCAAACATGCCACAAGAAACTACTGTACAATGGACCGCTTCAGCAAACACCGTACAACCGAATACGTCGCAGGGGACCACAGTAACTTGGGAAACTTCATCAACAAACCCCGTATCGTCAGATACTCCACAAGAGACAACCGTAGCAGGAGACACTTCAACAAACGCCACAGCAGCATCCAACTCTTCATCAGAGACCAGTGTTCAATGGACCACTACAGCAACCACAATGGCATCAGGCACGCTACGAGAGACCACCGTACTAACATCAACAAGAAACAGTTTACCATCAAATATTTCAGAGGGGAATGCAACTTGGGTCGGTTCTTCATCACCAAACATGACCAGTGTACTATGGAACACTTCAGTAAGCGTAGTGGCGTCGACCACACCACAAGATTCCACTGTGGTAGGAAACACCTCAACACCTGACACCATAGTGACATCGGGCACAGAAGTGACTTGGGTCACAGAATGGGAGGCTTCTTCAACAAGCACCGAGGCACCAAACACGACATGGGAGGCAATCAGTACTTCTGATATGCCACCGGGAAGCACTTCGCCATCGTACAGCACATCGGTACCTGTAATGTCAACAACCATTGGGCGAGAGACTTCAGTGCCATCTAATACATCGACACCTGACACCAGTGTTACACCAACCTTGACACAAAACACAACTGTGATAACATCTGGCGCTTCATCGGAAAACACAAACACAACGACATCCCTTGGGACCACGATGGCATTGAACACACTGCCATCGACTACGGAAGCTACGTCCAGTATATCGCAAAATACGTTTACGTCCCTGAATACAACAACACCTAATAGGTCAAGAGTGACCACTCGGACAATGCACACTTCAACAGAAACCACCTCAACGACAGACAATAAACCTACATCAGACATGTCGCGAGAGAGCACAGTAACATTAGACACGCCACAGAGTACAACTTTGTCGTCTTATGACTCCACATTGCCTGTAACGACGTCAACCATGTCCGAAGAGAACACTGTGTCCTCTCTTCCTGGTAGAAGCATGACAAGAACGTCACAGGAGACCACTACTACTGCTACATCGACGGAAATTTCCTCCGGAAATACGATGGAATCAAGCACTTTCCATGGTACTGATTTGCCATCACGTTATGCACCACAGACCACAACGGCGTCAAGTCCGTCAAGGGAGGAAAACGCGCCATGGGACACATCGGCACAACCCACCTTATCGTCAGTCACGTCATCAAAAACTACCTTGACGTCATACACGTCATCACAAACTACCCTGACGTCAGACACGTCATCACGAACCACCATGACGTCAGGCACGTCATCACAAACTACCTTAACGTCAGACAATTCAAAACAGTCCACTATGACACCGGAAGTTGTGTCAAAGACTGACGATGAGCAGGCCACTGCATCCACAATGACCACAGCGACCATGGACACTTTACAAGAACTCACTGGGGGAATGACATTGTCGACAGTGACTACTGCTTCATCAAACACGTCACCCAGAACAAATAAATCCCCAACATCAGAAGACACACGGCAGGCAACTGGCACCTCTACCAAACCGACTTCTTCTGGAGTAGTGGACGCTTCCTCAAAGGTACCTAACAAGTCGGAGGATAAGACTGCAAGGCCTAGTACAAGGGAAACAACAAAACCTTTCTCAATAACAACTGCTCCTGACGTAAGTACATTCAACTTATATGAAGATAAGCAGCTAATTCAAAATTATAATCTAAGTTTATAGTGTACAAGGTCGCTACTTTATCTTGCCTACCTAGTTTGTTTGCTGTATTATTAAAATAGTCAAACTCTTTGATTATTCCTCAGATAATTTTTCCATTGAACCAAGCATTAAGAATCCTGTCTATTGCGACCACCTGTTCCCCTGTGTGGTCTCCTTGGGCTGTTTTTGTAAAGAAAACATGCTGTGATTCCCTGTAACATGTAGGACCACGATTTTACCGGTCCAATGAGTGAACTTCTTGTGTTGTTTTGGCTGTAAGAGCATACCAATCCCCTGACTAATGCAGGTGTCCGACCCGAAGCCGCCTGCCGGTGAGATCCTGGCGGTAGATGAGGAAAGCCTGCCCCTGTCTCCCAGCTATGAGAAGGCCCAGAACTTCTCTGCGCTCCTGGCGAGCCTCAACACGACCGTCAGGCACCAGATGGGCCACGACAAGAACGACTTCATACAGGACTGTACGTTCAACGGCCGGGTCTGCACACCGGAAGAGTAAGGCTTTGTTTGTTTGTTTGTTTGTTAGTTAGTTAGTTAGTTTGTTTGTTTGTTTCACATAATAGGTAAACCACCTTTAGGTGTAACCCACCAGTTTGCGTAAGATAGGACTGCAAGGTTTGATCAATTTACACCGGTATGGACCCTGACTCTTTTCGATAAGTTCGGTAGGATCTTAAACGTGCTTGAGGTGTGATTCTCTTTAAACACAGAGACTCCCTCCGGCTTAATGTCCCCTCTGAGAGTATGTCCCTTGTCGAAGATAGAAGAAACCCATTTTCACTCATGAGCCGAATGAGGAAATTGGTGTAAAGTATGATTGGCCTTTCATAACATTGGTGGATTCGAACTCAAAACCTTCGATTCTTAGCCAAAAACCCTAACAAGACCACATTCCACCTAACAAGATGTCAAGGACATAAACATAAAAAGTACAGTCTAAAACAAATATAACGCATGACTTGACTTTCTTTCATTATGTGAGTGGTTGTGGCATCTGGCAGGGTGTACTGAAGCAGAAGTCTGATGTATCGGTGTTGACGGAACATCAATAATAGATGACTTCTGACGCCATACAAATGTTACTGCAGCAGCCTTAACCTTATTCCTGCTTCCTAACCCAGACACCAATAGAGTATCGGTGTCAAAACGGGTGCTTTATGTTTAAAGTCCTCTCGGTGGAAGCTGATTGTTCCTTTGCCTGTAAAGGAATCGGTCGTGTATTTTCCACCATAGCCATGAGTAAAATTGAGAGGGCACTATATCGTATAACCATGTACTTTATGTCGTCTCATAGTGTATCTAAACATTTGTCAAAACGTTGAACATCACACTTTAGCACCGTAGCACGCTCCCCATTTTCCACTTCGCTAGTTTGCTGGCAATGTGGCGTCGTGTGGCGTAGTGGATAGAGCGTTCGGCGCTCAACAAAGGAGCCCCGGGTTCGAACCTGGGTCGGAGCACGGGGGCATGTCCGAACATGCGCACCGACGTTGTGCCCTTGGGAAAGGCACTTTACACGTATCCCCCCTCAACTAGAGGGTCAAGTCTCCAACGGCAGTTGTCTTCAGCTGGCGGACGAGAGCAGCGCCAGGCGGGCTGGCGTAGTCAAGGCGGAACTTGAGCGTAACCAAGTCACCGGCAGCTCGCTGCAAGCACCCGAACCGGAACCAGCACGTCTCCCTCGATGGATCCGCTGGGGAAGACGGATGCCCAAGTGTGTGGGTCTCAGATTCGCAACCTGTTATCCACCTTAAACAAATCCACGCGAAGGCTACCGTGTCAACTGTGACCCTCACTCAGGTGTAGGGACTGACACGGTCATCATACTCGGAAAGTCTGTATATCTGTACATGAATCTGTATCTGTGCATGACTATGTATCTGTACATGAATCTGTATCTGATTGCAAATAAAGATCACGAGTGATTGCCATAGTTTGCTGGCAATTGTTCAGAATGTTCTAGGTAAGAGAGTATAATAATTATGATAATGTTTTCCTTTGTTGCAGGGATTTCGCGACGATCCTGGACGAGACGTACGGCAACTGTTTCATCTTCAACAGCGGCCGGACCAGGGGAGGTGCCTTCTGGACGGCCAAACAGCCAGGACCGCTACACGGTGAGTGTCACATGAATTAGCTTCCTGTGTAGGCTTCCGAGCGGATGGGCGTTTACATTCAATACTGCGTTTTGTAGAATTGTTATAAGGCGTTCTTTTGCCGGCCACCTCAGGACAAAACCGCTTCGGTAGAGACGGAAGTATTGTGGCTGAGCCTGAGCATTTGGGTTGATGAACATATGGGCGAATGAGCTGTATTTTTGTGTGTGTTCAGACAAACTAAGTTGATAGCACGTTGATGTAAGGAAGATTGACAGGCAAGGCAGAACAAAAGGCGACAAAAAGGTCAGAAACAGGAAATGAGTACTAGTGAATGTGAAAGTCTCAGAATTGTGTGTAAGTCTGATATCTACGGCTTCTTGTTTGATTTTCTTTCAAATTGAAAGGCACCCTTTATAGAAAGAAACTTTATTCGCAAAATCATGCCTGAAGGCTAATTGCTTTTACAATCAAGTATAATACTCATTGCAATACAGTAACAGGAGACAGGTAACAACTGTCTGGAAAACTTTCTACTTCTACTACTACTACTACGCTAGCTATTATGGGGTTCGACTTCTTCTTTGAAGGCAGTGGATAATGAATAGTCCTACATTCTGCATAATTAGTGGGTTTATAAGACCTGAGTTGAGGTTGAAAACACTTGGTTATCGCAGGTCTGCAGCTGACGCTGTTTCTGGACCCAGACGAGTACCTTGCCGACCTGACCCCCGCTGCGGGCGCCCGGCTGCTGATCCACCAGTACACGCAGTACCCTTTCGCCGGGGAGGAGGGCATCTCTCTCCCGCCGGGGTACACCGTGTCCATCGGACTCAGCCAGGTGAGAAACTAGGTACCAAGTAGGGCTCAACCAGGTGAGAAACTACAGGAACAAGTACCACAGGTGTAACACAACACACAGCTGCTGATCCACCAGCACACGCAGTACCCGTTCGCCGGGGAGGAGGGCATCTCTCTCCCGCCGGGGTACACCGTGTCCATCGGCCTCAGCCAGGTGAAGAAGCAGTGTTTTACGTATCCAGATCCAGCTCTATCTAGTTCTATGCCTGCTGGGTGGGTTCGGGGTAGGGTCAGGCACGGTTCTGGATATGGGAGCCCGGCTGCTGAACCACCAGTACACGCAGTACCCTTTCGCCGGGGAGGAGGGTATCTCTCTCCCGCCGGGGTACACCGTCTCCATCGGGCTCAGCCAGGTGAGAATCTAGGTACCAGGTAGGGCTCAACCAGGTGAGAAACTACAGGAACAAGTACCACAGGTGTAACACAACACACAGGTGCTGATCCACCAGTACACGCAGTACCCTTTCGCCGGGGAGGAGGGCATCTCTCTCCCGCCGGGGTACACCGTCTCTATCGGACTCAGCCAGGTGAGAAACTACAGGTGCAAGTAGCACAGGTGTAACACAACACACAGGTGTCACGGCGGCGGGGGCCCGGCTGCTGATCCACCAGTACACGCAGTACCCTTTCGCCGGGGAGGAGGGCATCTCTCTCCCGCCTGGGTACACCGTGTCCATCGGGCTAAGCCAGGTGAGCATAAAGTTACTGTATCCAGCCGTGCCTATCTAGTTTTATGCCTGGGTGGGTTCGGGGTAGGGTCAGGCACGGTTCTGGATATGGAAGCCCGGCTGCTGAACCACCGGTACACGCAGTACCCTTTCGCCGGGGAGGAGGGCATCTCTCTCCCGCCGGGGTACACCGTCTCCATCGGGCTCAGCCAGGTGAGAATCTAGGTACCAGGTAGGGCTCAACCAGGTGAGAAACTACAGGAACAAGTACCACAGGTGTAACACAACACACAGATGCTGATCCACCAGTACACGCAGTACCCTTTCGCCGGGGAGGAGGGCATCTCTCTCCCGCCGGGGTACACCGTCTCCATCGGGCTCAGCCAGGTGAGAAACTACAGGTAGCACGGGGTTAACACAAGAAACACATGAGGCTCAGTTCAGCCAGGTGAGAATCTAGGTACCAGGTAGGGCTCAACCAGGTGAGAAACTACAGGAACAAGTACCACAGGTGTAACACAACACACAGGTGTTGATTCACCAGTACACGCAGTACCCTTTCGCCGGGGAGGAGGGCATCTCTCTTCCACCGGGGTACACCGTGTCCATCGGACTCAGCCAGGTGAGCAAGTTAGCCTGGTTGCCATCCTCCATATAGTTACACAGCCGGCTCCCTTATATAACTACGTACGATGGATGGCAGCCGGGCTATCGGCAAGTATGGTTTGTAGCTAGTTCACTCACTAAATATGCACGTTCACATTTGTCATAGGACGTCGTAAGATTTTGATGCCGTAGAGTTTCCAAAATGGCTGTGACAGAACCAAGCGAGCCTTTTCGGGCTCTCACACTTTGTCTATCGCAAACCCAGACACTCCTGGAACGTAAAGGAGGGAAGTACGGCCCGTGTACGACCGGGGAAGATAAGGGGTTCTACCGGCTAAAGAACGGGAGCCACATCCGACTGTTCCCCGACATCTACACCTACTCCGTCAAACTGTGTGAGAAAACCTGCCTTCAGCAGCAGATAGTGGAGAGATGTGGGTGTGCGGATCCCTACATCAAGATACCGGACAACGAGAGGGCCTGTCATCCCAGAGGTGAAGTTTGTTTGTTCCTTTGTTTGTTTGTTTGTTTGTTGTGTGAGAAAACCTGCCTTCAGCAGCAGATAGTGGAGAGATGTGGGTGTGCGGATCCCTACATCAGGATACCGGACAACGAGAGGGCCTGTCATCCCAGGGGTAAGGGTTGTTTGTTTGTTTGTTTGTTTGTTTGTTTGTTTGTTGTGTCTCCAGCAGCAGATAGTGGAGAGGTGTGGGTGTGCGGATCGATAAAGAAATGCGGATTGATAGAGAACTGTTGGAGATAATTGTTTACGTGCTTGTCGTGTTGTCGTTTTAGATCCCTGCAGGACTGATTTCAAGAAGCTGTACCTGAACGGCTCCCTGCAGTGCGACTGTCCAGAGGCCTGCAGGTAAACGTAAGAGATAGCCTGGGGTTAGCCTAAATAGGCCAGCTCCTCAGCGCCTGGGCCAACATGCCCATTGAAATTTTACCACAGCCCCCTTAGAACCTGATGATGGTTATTCCTTTGCGGTAGACTAAAGTTGATCTGGCGTTACCAGACAATATATTTCATAAAGACACGTACACGTAGTTTCTTTTTGCAAAATCGTGCCCGAATGCGTTTACAGAGTCAAATTTGCTATACAGTACAATACAATAATAGGAAACGGACAACAGACAACTACTGTCTGGAAAATCTTATACTCCTACGACTACGCTTGCTACTCTGAGGTACAAAATCTGTTGAATTTTTCTGATACATGTATTTGCAGAATAGTAAATGTATTAATCACCAAACAACATTAACGCTACGATCTTCTTTGTTCAGTGAAACAGTCTTTACGTCAACTGTTGGCTTCGGCGAGTGGCCAGCTCCATTATACGCTGTAAGCATTTGATTTTGTTGTCCCGAAAAATAATTCTTTACGTTCGCGGAAGGAAAACATATTGTTTTTGCTTTATTTCTTCCCCTTCTTCTGATTCTCCAACTGTATAAAGTCAAGGACTAGACGTCTGTCACCATGGTAACTAGCACTGTAGCAGACAGCCTGTGGTGTTGGGTTACATTATGTAGCAGGACAGGGCTGGTCACCAGATATTATATATGAATGTGTTTGAGTAACAATAAACAGAGCAGTGGTTTGTTAGGCTAGACCAATTGTGAAGGCAATTACCTATTCGTACCTATCTTAAGTGCCTATTTGATTTGCGGACTAAGGGACTACGGAGAACATCGAAATGCACTTTCGTGGGGTAGGGGGTTCATTAGGCTATTTGTGAACGACATTTGAAATTCTCTATGACATCTCCGTGAATATGTCTATCTTCAGGAGACATTCATTGATGACATGAAGGACAAGAAAGGCACGGGGTTCGGGAACCTCGGGACCGCTGCGGAGATCAGGTATATTCTCTTCTTCTTCTTCTTTTGTATAGGCAGCCAACATCGTCTTGCCGATGAATCTGCTGCACTGGTTAGGTCACAGGAATTGTAGTCAACTGCAGATGTTGGTGTTTTGGTATTTGGTTTGGAAGTACAATGTTTGGTGGTTAGTGTAGGTGGGCCAACTAATCCTTGAAGGATGCCAGAGTAGGCGCGGTGGCTGTCTCTACTGGCAGAGAGTAGTGGTAGAGTTGTAGCAAATGTCGGAATTATCGTAAAGACTCAGCAAAATGTTTTGTCTGTTTTTTTTTCTCTATTGAGCAACATAGAAAGTTACAGGACACAGTGGTGGGCAACTCAAGCAGGTTGCTAATCTCAACAGTCAAAAAGAAAGAAAGAAAGAAAGAAAGAAAGAAAGAGTTGCCCACCACTTTGTCCTGTGAGTTTCCATGTTGCTCAATAACAAAATTATCTGTAATATTTTAACTGTGTTGTGTGCAATCTCTGATCTGTACGTTTTATATAATATATGTTTAATCTCTTTCACCGACGATAATCTTTTTTATTGAAACATATAATGACACGACACTCAAGTTACACTTATATTCATGTCGCCACCAGACAATACATAATACATACGACAAGCAAAGCACAGATTAACATATTGAAATTGAATATAATTGGAATATAAATTGACGATTATCTTTGGGAAGTCTGATATCAGCATCTGCTTCAGACACTTCTATGATATACATGTAAGGGTTCTCTTCCCTATTGCAGGGAAGGCTTCATCCAGGTTACCGTCTACTTTGAAAACATGAATATCGAGCACATTTATGAAACGCCATCGTATGAGGTACGGGTACTGGCACTGCTATAATCTTTATATATGCTCACACATCTAGATTTAATATAAATACTTAGATCACAAAAACCGGTTGGTGCTTTTGTACATTCCATATCAAATTATTTCTGAATAACTTAACAACCCTAGAATAACTTAAAACATGATTACAGTTACATACACATCAATTTCTAATGTGATTTGAATTGATTAATTGATCGATTGTTTGATAGATTAATCTATCTATTAACCTATAGATTGATTGATTGATTGATTTTCCATGTCAGTTAGATAACCTGCATGGAGAAATTGGTTGATTTATCTATTGATTGATTGATTGATTGATTTATTGATTGATTGATTGATCGCTCGATCGATTTTTGATAGCTCAATCGATCTATTAATCTAATGGTTGATTGATGTTCCATGTCATGGATAATCTGCAATGATTTTTTTGATTGATTGATTGGTTGATTGATTGATCGATAGCTTGATTGATTGATCGATTGATTGATTGGTTGATTGATTGATGATTGATTGATTGATAGGTAGATAGATCTATTGATTTATTTATCATTGATTTATTGATCTATCTGCCCCCGTAACAGGTAGAGAACCTGCTCGGCGACATCGGCGGCCAGCTGGGCCTGTGGATGGGGATCTCCATCATGACTGTGATCGAGCTGGCGGAGTTCCTGACGGATGTGGTGCTGTTTCTCCTGTACGGCAGGCGGCGGAGGGCCGCCGATTCACCGGGCGATGGGTCCGAGCTGGGCGCGGAGAGGGGCGCTGCGGCCCCGGGACATGCGAACGGGCCTCCCGGCGCCAGCCCAGCCGCGATGCCGCCAAGAAGAGAGGTCATCCTCTTGCCACGGGAGTTTCCCGGGACTGAGATCGTGCCGAACAGGTCGAGAGTTGTTCCTAAATACCCCATTATGAAGGGCAGCTGGCGCAGCACTGCTAACACTGCATTTACTGAGGTATAAAGGTCTTACTCTTAGGTAACCATGTTCTAGGGATACATGCACAGTAGTTAATTCAACTTGCTCAATGCTAGGCACTGAACCAACCATCTCTTAAACGGTGATCGAGCTAGCGGAGTTCCTGACGGATGTGGTGCTGTTTCTCCTGTACGGCAGGCGGGGCACCGGGCGATGGGTCCGAGCTGGGCGGGGGGAGGGGCTCTGCGGCCCCGGGACAGACGGACGGTCCTCCCGGTGCCAGCCCTACCGCGATGCCGCCAAGAAGAGAGTTCATCCTCTTGCCACGGGACTTTCCAGGGACTGAGATCGTGCCGAACAGGTCGAGAGTTGTTCCTAAATATCCCATTATGAAGGGCAGCTGGCGTAGCACTGCTAACACTGCATTTACCGAGGTATAAACTTAAAGATACTATGTTCAACTATGTTCTAGGTTATCAACGAGTTTGCCCAATGCTGGGCACTGGTCTTAATTAGGAGGTGTCTATACGGAATCACCCAAACCGCGATTCGGGTAACTCACATTCCTCACATCTGGTCCACGTGCCACACACACCTGTGAAACCGTGTCCGAACATAATGCGCTTGAGCTACATTTACTGCTGTTTGATGATAACACGCAAGGCGGCGTGTTATTAATGTCAGAGGTCAACGACCTGCTTGCTGATGCCCCCCTCCCAGCGTATCTCGGCCGACTGTCGACGTGGTCCCGCCAGAGGCGGTGAAGCTCGCCCTAGAACGGACACATTATTTGACCATTACTGCTCTTTAAGTTGCTGCCACGTAAAAGTTGGTATTGCATATAAATAAAGAAATATCACCCCGTAATCCATGACCAGGCGAAGTCACATTGAAATCACATTGCGTTCAGACGCAAATCGCGATGCGGGGAAACCGATTCGAAACCACCTCTAGAAGTGGCTTGGGCTCGAGGCGCTTTCGATGTGAGCCACTTGAAACCGGCTTCGGGGTAAACCACATGTAAACCGCCTTGGGTGATTCCGTTTAGACACGGCCTTAGTGGGAAGTATAGGTTAATATGCTAGAAGATTGTATAGCTAGGCTGATCTGTATTACATGCAATGCTCAGTTCTTTAAAGTGTGTTAAATTGCGTTGTAAAACAAGTACTAGTTGTAAACCGTTTGCTTTTAAGCACCATTTGTAAAATAAGTACGGAATTCATCCTTTAGCTGCAATGTACTTCTTCGATCAATAAACCTTTCATTCAGTCATTCATTCATGCATTCATAATGAAATCTTCTGGAGCCACGCACAAGAGCGACCCCTACCGGTGTGAAGCTGCAACGCAGCTAGCGACAATGCGTGCATGAAGAGAGTGCCAAAGGTTCCGTCTATTCCCTGATGTGTACTTGTTGCAGGTTTTCAGACTTCATTTCAAACGCTAACATTTGAAATCTTGGTCTGCAATTGCAAAGAAATATTCTGCGTTTTAACCCATGTCCGCTAGACACGGATGTGTACGTGTGGTACACCTGAATTTAAAACAGTCCTATTGAATTATTTTTATCAAACATCACACACAGACACACACACTCGCACACACACCACACACACACACAGTCACACACACAGACACACTCTCGCGCACACACACAGCACAACCCCACACACACACTCGCACACATACCACACACACACACACACACTCACTCACTCACACACACATACACACACACACACACTCACACAACGAGTCTGATTTTTGTAGGGTTAGAACGAGAGAGAAATATAGATTTGCCTGACGAAAAAAAATCCGGGTCTGTTTAGATACAAGAAGTGACCTTTTATTGATAGACAGAAACGCTTCCGACAACAAACAGCGTCCGCCGCGCAAACAACGCGTAATTGGCGTCTTTACTCAACCGAGCGAACTGACGCGCACACACCGATCCAACACTACTGTCTGACGCTAGGCGGGCGATTGTTGCCATAGCAATGAGGCTATTCTTCACTCTACGACATTTTCATGGTCTTGGATAAACAAATATCTCTCGCCGGCTGTACCTTGATGTCCCTTACAATATAAACACGCCCAGCTTTGTGATATTTCATCGTTGTTATGAATATATACTGTACACAAGTCATTTTCACAGAACCCAGACGGTGTGGGTACAAAATTGAACTTTCATCATTGTTATTGATATACATGTATACCGATGTCTGTACAAAGTCATTTTCACAAAGCACAGAAAACATGATAGTAACGTTACATGGGTACAAAATTGAAGTGTTCCTGTCTCGCGATGACTAGTGTTTAGCTTCCAAATAACCCTCCTTATTCCCTAGATCCGTACCAAAAGAGAAATGCTCATAGACAATTCAAAATTTACTACAAAAGCAAAATGGTTTGCAAAAAATTTTGTCCTGATAAAAAAAATCACAAAGCTATTCCTACTTTGGTTACGAGCCATTTGTTAGAAGAAATGTCGTCGTGCTTTCGTCACATTTAATAACAATTTAACTCTCTTTAAAAAAAAACTTGTCTGCGGCGTGCGTATTTTCTGCACCTGCTCTGCTGACGATGATAAATATTGTGCCTCCAGTTGAAAAGAGATGAAAGTTAGCTGTAAACACGCCGCCTTACGCGGCCGATTTAAGGATAGCATTGTCAAAATAGCCTCTGGGTTCATACTGTATGTATGATAACAATACATGGACGTCTGTATGCTACAATGGACGTACGTAAAGCTACAAAACAACTAAAACAATGCCGTAGAAACCATTGAGTATGGTACAGACTACGTAAGATTGCACCTGTATGTCACATTGTTTCCCCTAACAATTTAATTCTATTTTTTTTTCTTCATACAACAGGTAGCCCCTTATAAGTTCCCATGTGCCAGTATACACAGAACAAAATATGTTACATTTAGTGTATCCAGAACCGCGTCTATCTAGTTCTATTCCTGACTCGGTTAGGCTGAGTTTCTGAAAAGTCTACGCGTATGTAAAAACGTGGGGCACGGTTCTATACATGTCTGGACTATTCAGAACCGTGTCTGACTATGGGTCTGGATGTGGCACGATTCTGGATGAAGCACAGTTCTGTATATAACAGTGTCGTCTGCCCCTATATGTCGAATTATTTCCCGTAACAAAATTTATCTAAATTTATTTCATCTTGACACAACTACACGGGAAGCCCCTTCAGCCTATAAAAGTTTTTTTTCCATAACAGAATATGTTACATGATTGTACATTCATCGTGTCGAAAACGAAATATAGTGCTCAGTTCTTGACGAACTGATACACGAGCCTCTGTGCCTGGTCTGGTTTGCGGATGATGCCCTTCTTGTAGTACTGCCGGATGGACCTGCTCAGCTTGTCATAGTTCATGGCAGGACGGGACTTACGGATGCCCCACAGTCTGGCCACCTGCACCGAGTCCTCGATTTTGAAGATACCTGGAATTATAGGGAAAACAATTTTGAAACTAACAGTAACGTTAGAACAGTGTTGTAGTGGTTGGTGGTGGTGGTGGTGGTGGTGGTGGTGTGTGTGTGTGTGTGTATGTGTGTGTGTGTGTGTGTGTGTGTGTGTGTGTGTGTGTGTGTGTGTGTGTGTGTGTGTGTGTGTGTGTGTGTGTGTGTGTGTGTGTGTGTGTGTGTGTGTGTGTGTGTGTGTGTGTGTGTGTGTGTGTCTTTGTGTGTGTGCTTGCGTGTGTGAAGAGACTCAGGAGTTCAATCAATGAATATCAATCAATAAATATCAATCAATATCCTTTATGTTGCCTGGTATGCCCTGTTGGCCTTGTCCTCTTTTCCCACAGGCCCAGTCAGGGTTGGGGTCAAGGGACCACAAGAAATAAATAATTCAATACAAAAGTAAATAAACAAATGCCAATTGTTCAATATCACAGTCCTAAAATCTTCATCAACAACATTCCAAGCTACCGTCACTGTATTTGAAAGTTGTTACTGAATAATTGAGAACATGACAGAAAAGGGACAGTCTAAAGTTCAAGTAAGGACACCCCCACCCCACATACGACAGTTTACGCACACGACGTTACGAACATATTCTTCTTAAACTCTTCCTTACACTAGAAGGACAGCTTAACCGATGTAAGAAGTCTGCGAACGTCCGACGGTCTCGGAGACGCGAGTCTTACTTCCGGAAACACCTCCTCCTTTCAAGATCTCGTGGGAACTGAAGCAGTGAGTGGGCACGTTCCGCCAGTCCCACGGGAATAGGATAGGGAGGGAGAGACAGGTACTGGGCTTAGGACATGTCCGACCTTGGTAAGAAGACCAAACTGCTCAAGAAAACGGCTTAGGGGACCGATATTATCTGGTCTGTGTGTACAGGTGGTCACTATAGACAGGATTCTTAATGCTTGTGTCAATCGGGCAAAAGTTTGGTGGTCCTTATGTAGAGGGAACATGGCAGCCAGAGAGATACAGCACTTACAACATTTCTGATATAGGTGCTGTGCTTAGAACATGTCCGACCTTGGTAAGAACTAAGAGTACCAAACTGCTCAAGAAGGCCGCTCGCTCAGGAAACTGATACAATCTGCTCAGTGTGCACAGGCGGTAACTACAGACAGGTACCCCTTATGTAGAACATAACTACAGCCTCTACAGCCAGAACTGCCTAGAAAGACCGCTCAGGGGGACCGATGTCTATGTAGACAGGATTCTTCATGCTTATGTCACTGGCAAGTTTGACTGTATATCAATGACTAGGCGGTCCTTATGTAGCGGTGGTCACTAGTACAGGTCTGACTGAATATCAATGACAAGGTGGTCCTTATGTAGAGATGGTCGCTAGTACAGGTTTGACTGTATATCAATGGCCAGGTGGTCCTTATGTAGCGGTGGTCACTAGTACAGGTCTGACTGAATATCAATGACAAGGTGGTCCTTATGTAGAGGTGGTCACTAGTACATGTTTGATTGTACATTATCCATGTACATGTAAGATCATTACAGGGTGGTGAAAAACTTGCGTAGTGGGCAATTAATGATATGGGATTCAGGCTGTTCTATGTGATCGAAACAAGAAAGAGAACCTTGTAATTCCAGATAAAACGAGACCAATGTTGACTCGAGGCCAGGGACAACAGGACTCGGCAGAAGTCAAGTCAAGTCAAGTCAATATGCTATAACGTTAAGCTTTCAATTGCCTCCAGCTTGCGATGTAGCCGAAACGTTTTGGTGACAAATAGTTGATTCTTACCGTCTTACCCAAGGACAAACAGGTTTAGTAATTACCTTTGTCAGACAAGCCGTTAGTTTGTGTTATAACATTGTGGTGCCAACTAGTCTCTAGCCCACGCATTTTTACAGAATTTGCGCGTGCGAGTGAGTCACCCTGTCAGCTGACTCAGTTTTTTATGCATCCGTGATCACAGCGCGAGCATTTCATTGAAGTTACCAACAGGTGGGCGTTTGCAAACTGGTTCTTTACTCTCCAAGCAGAGGTTGTGGGGGGATGATCATTACCTTTATATATATGGCCGTTTCTTTGTCGCTACCCCCACCCGTCGTTGGCTGGCGACCTTCTCTGGCTAATGGATACTGCCTGGCCAATTTGATACTGTCTTTTTGCCACCGAAAGGGATCTGTTTGGAGATTAGGGTTCTTAGCTACAGTACCAAAAGTTTCTATAACCAGAGTTTAAGCTCCTGGGTTACAAAGTGTACTCCTATGGACGGCTAACTCCCCTGGTACATCATTCTTTCGATTTGGGAAATTTCCTAGACCACTCAGGTGACCGCTAAAACCTATATGGACAGGTGGTTACTATAGACAGGATTCTGAATGCTTGTGTCAATGGCCGGGGAAAACTATCTAAGGGAAGACCACCAAAAAGTACTAGTAGGCACACTGGGCAGGTAGTTCTCATGTAGCTATAGCATTACCCATTGGAGTCTGGCAGAAACAGCCTACTTGCGGTGTACCAAACGAAACAAACAAACAATCAGCGTCAACAGTACCCCCCTCCCCCTAATCTTCAAGCAGATGCTACGGTGGCAAGACAGTATCCACTAGCCAGTGGAGTGACCACTAGCCACCGAAAAACAGTTACTCCTCTGGCCAATGGATACTGACTTGCTACTCTCTACCGGGCTTCGGGAGACGGCTGGAAAGAGTAGAAATCGGCCAAATAGACTGAGAGAGAGATAGCTTTGAAGGAGAGTTGGTCTGCTAGAGAGTACAGTTCGCCGCACCGGACAAAAATATACTCTCTAGCGGACCAACTCTCCCGGCATGTTATCTCTCTCTATTTGGCCAATGAATGTCCACTCTGGAAGCCTGGTAGAGGATACTGCCATGCCACCGTAGGATCTGCTTGGAGACCCCCCTCACTCTTCACATACGTCACTCCCCCGGCTGACAGACCCTGTCACTCCGCTATCTGTGGGAACCTCACAGATAAAGGGTCACCACCGTAAATCAGCCGACAGGGCAGAGATGTGAGATGACAGGGGAGAGATCTCACAGCCGATACTCCCCTGATTTATCTACAGACCGTAGGACGGTGTCTGACGGAGCGGAGAAGGCTTCAGTGGCCTACGATAACAGACGAATTCGAAACTGTTGACAAAACAGCGCGTTTTAATCCCCGAAGTTCAGGTACGCCTGGTAGGAGGCTAGGTGACTCAAGTGTGCCTGACTGGCAGAGATCTGAGATCGAAGGACAACTTCTCGCAGTTTAGCTGCAGGACGTCTAGGTTCAAGAATAGTGTTTTACCTTTCATTGTCGAGCTGCTGAACCATTCTTGATAAATTTTAATGGGTATTATGCCCCAATTCAGCCATGTAAGGCTGCAATGGCATGTGTGTTGTAAATAATAAATAAACCAGTTCATTCATTCATTTCTCCTGGATCCGGGGAGGGGGTGTAAAGTGCCTTTCCTTGCAAAGAACACTGCATTGTGGCCTGCCAACGGAAGGACTCTAGCCCAGAACCTTTAGATTCTTCTAAGTCAACAGCCCAGACCACAAGACCACCTTGCCACCTTAAAACATGAAAACGCAGTCTAAAGAAAAAGTGCAGTGCATGCCATGACTTTCATTATGGAACAACACAGTGACCAGTAAACTAATTTATGTACTAATATCGATATCGATACTATTTTGTTGTTCAAAATGTAGGTCTGGGTAGATTAGCCTTGTAGTATTGTTGGATAATACAAAATATAGTTGTTGTCATGTAGAATGTACTCGTAAAAGTAGGAAATGCCATGGGAATTTTCGACAACTTAGTCAAGTCAAGTTGTTACCAAACATTATACCTTGTACAATTGTCGCGCGGTATTTTTTTAAACTTAAGAACTTAAGTAAGGGCATCATCAGTAGTTAGCTTTAAACAATGCTTGAAATTAGATGAGCAAAGGTTACGTGTAAGAAGTGTGCAGATACATGTGTATGTCTTGTTCTGTCATAGGTATTGAATAGATATCATTTAATATCACAAAAGGACATCACATCCATGCTTCTATATACACTTAAGTAATACAGACAAGTTCACGTTTCTAATGAACTTATACTTAGACAAACCTCTTATATTTTCACCATCATAGCGAAACGAGAAGAATTCGAAATTACGTAGATTATAGCGCTAGTGATAGCTTAATCATCATGTATATTATTTTGTTTGTGTACAGAACTGACTCCTTTGTACAATGAAGGTCTTCATTCATTCGTTAGAACGATGGTTTGAGTGATAAAGTTTTATCTTTCAATCACAAACGTGGAAACGCACGCACCTTTTCCTCTGTCCATCCAGCGTATAAACCTGCTGTAGGCTTCAGGCTGGGAGAGAAGCTCGCGCAGAAACTGCCATAGATGCACTGCTGTATGGGGGATAAAATAGACAAATTGTAAGTAGAAATTTTAAGGTTAAAAACAACAACAGGGGAAATGTAGCACGGGGTTGAAACTGCCATAGAAACACCGCTTTATGGGGAAAAATCAACAAATCTTAAATAGATATTCACTAAAACTGATATAGATGCACTGCTGTATGGAAGGAAAAATCAACAACAGGAGAAACTGCCATAGAGACACTGTTGTATGTAAAAAAAAACAATTCACAAATTTTAATTAGAAATCTAAAAAGAATGCCATAGAGACACTGCTGTAGCGAACAATCAACAGATTTTAAAAACTGCACTGCTCTATGGACGAATTAAACAACAA
Organism: Branchiostoma belcheri; assembly: GCF_001625305.1. Taxonomy (NCBI): domain Eukaryota; kingdom Metazoa; phylum Chordata; class Leptocardii; order Amphioxiformes; family Branchiostomatidae; genus Branchiostoma; species Branchiostoma belcheri. The sequence continues at coordinate 393,550 of NW_017804242.1, read as the reverse complement.
ATTTAAAGAAATTCGATACACAATCGAAACTGTCAAAAATGCACTGCTGTGTGAAAGACAGAAATCAACACAGAACACAGAAGACATTTAACAACAATTAATATTGATCACAAATAAACAAATAGCTTTTTGGGTGGAAATTTAGTCCAACAAAATTCACACTTGTCGTGTAAAAGAAGTACAAAACATTTTCCACCAAACATTTTGCTTTAAGAGGGACAACGTAAAAGTTTGACACTTTTACGTCAAATAAGTACAGGATAGCCTACAAAAATGTAACATGCCAGTTTGGCAAATTCATGTCTGTTGATTCCCCCCATCTCTACACATAATGTGAATATTCCATTATTGAATTAATGAAAATAGCGGCAAGACAAGAGTTAGACGGCCAGATTTTGTTTCACGGGACCAAAAATAACACACCAGTGTTCCTGGTCCCGGATCTAACATGGCACCGAGGTCAGCTGTCACTGAGAAATAACTCTTCATTGTCTGAGTTCTGTTTGTCTGTCCTTGTTCCACTTTCAAAAATTTTACCGGGAAAAGAAAAGAAAAACAAGAAAGATAGCTCAAGGAGTCCTACTTGTCCTTCTAATTTTGTCGGTTCTCCCTTCGTTGTACATTGTACATTTATTTTAAAAAATCTTATCGTTCTACAATGGTGCATATCAACTATTTCATGTGTATTGTCACAATATTAGGCACGTACAATGACGCCTAGCCGACCAACCACCTGGCATAGCCAAACATCCACAGCCAAAAGCCACAATAAAAAAAGCCCCGTTCCATTTTACAAAACAAAACAAAACACACAAAACGTTTTTGAAAATCGTACTTTTCTATGAAATTCGTTAAGAGAATTGTCAAATATTCGGTTCCTCAGCCTCTAGTTAGAAAGAGTGTGTAACCAGAGAAAGCGTATGTGTGTATGTTTTTACATTTACTAACAAACCCATGGTCTTATTCTACATTCCTATACACAATATAGAGAAGCAGGTGTTGATTGTCTATTATTGTGTGTTTATGTCCCGCACTTCATAAAAGTTCTCTGACCTGTCTTATCGATCTTTCTGCCACCTGTCCTCTAAAAGTGCCCATTGAAGGCTGGGCGAAAGTTTGCCAACATAGATTAAATCATAACAATTCTCTTCATCACAACAGATCAATGCGTTTGTCGTCACAACATGATGACCTTTCTCTGGAGTTTTTCAGCTGAAGATTCTGATAAACAAAAAGCTCAAAACGCTGTGCTTGAAGACATAAACCAACATCACACAGTTTTGTATTGAATCTATACTGTTCTTCTACATAAAGTATGAATGAAAATCATGTACGGAGCAATGAATTGAAAGTGCGTTTGTCGTCACAACATAACCTTTCTCTCGGGTTTTTCAGCTGACGAAGCCAAGATTCTGATAAACACAAAGCTCAAAACGCTGTGCTTGGAGACATGAATCAACCTCACACTGTTTTACATTGAATCTATACTGTTATACGCGATAATTATATGCGGACAATAAGCACTTTTCATGTACGGGGCAACAAAGGTACTGAGTTTGGTTGTCCGTTGCGCTGTATCAAATATCACAATCAACCACTTTTTACAAACATTTTGTTGTTACATTTTCATGGGACTCCCAGCGACTGCCTGGCTATTTTGAGCTCGACTGTGCCACAGGTTTATTTTACCTCAAAAATTAAGCTACAATCCGGCGAAAAAATAGGTCGCATCCAACCCGTAAACTAATCGTGGAAACATCAACAGGGTCCCCAAAGGGCCCCGGGCTGATTTTATTTGAAGTCAAGTCAAGTTTATTGCACAACGATTACACGGGTACAATGTATGGCAAATAATATAGTTACTAGTTGGTATGAGTCTATTATAGATATATGCTACATATATGCTCAACGGTTACTGTGTCTGACAGTGTGTTATAAAGAACTACTGGCCAGAAAATATTTCGACTCTATATGTACGTTCAGTTCTATATTACGCTAAACTATACTTATGAAGGGTACAGTGAGCAGTTGTACCTATACAAAACATGTTCTATGACTACTAAACAGAGTGTAGACTAATCATTTGAAGTGCGAATGAAAATCAACAGGTGGAGGGAGGGAGGGGGCCTCGGGTCGCACCCTTGCATTTAATAGAGAGTTCCAGGGTCTAACTTCGGGACAACGATGTCTCAGGATTCACACGGGTATCCTGCTTTTGACACGGGGCATCTCAGGTGAACAGAAACCAATCAATTAGGAAGAATATCGACTGGATATTGTCACCTTACATGGCAGCCACGGCACAAAATATAGAGCTGTTGTATAGTTTTGAAAGAACTCCCGGTTTTGATCGTGATTATTAGATAGTAAGAGTAGTAAGAGGGACCTGTGCCTTCCTCTGTCTTCAAAAAGAAGTCAAACCCAGTAGTTTTTAGGAGTTATCAGTAGTTATCAGTAGTTCTGTGTATTAATTGCCTGTTCTTATGCCAAATGTTTCTTCTGTACTTGCAATGTAGCCCTCGGGAATGACTTAGCAATAAAACACATTATTTTAGTAAAGTGGCGGTGTGTTTGTGTCGCTACAACTGAAGCATGGTACAACTACAGCTGACTTTGATTGAATGTCCTAATATGAAGCCCTGCGTCGCACGGACTGGTGTTTACCTGGGCCTAAACAGTCGGGGTTTACCGTAAATATGCCAACATTTTCAGCGCTTTGTGCCAAGTATACTGTCAACATGGCGTCGTCGTCATCAATTACGCCCGTAAAAACACCTTATCTTTAGCGGTATCTTTGCTGAAGTTGACCAAGACTTTTGCGCACATCGCCGAGTCATTCTGGATACATCCCGAAAGCATTTGGATCATTCTGATGCATCTGAATCGTTCCAAAGTTCAAGAAATATTTATAAATTTACGTATAGATTCATGAAAGTCTGGGTGCCAGGCTGTTGCCAGGGCCACCACAGGCTACCTCTTTGGCTCCAGGGTCAACATAACCCCGATGAAAGTTTACAATTTTACGACATTTCACTACCAACGTCAGACACTGTATTTGCAGCGGCACGTTTTTGTGATGACCCTCTCACACTCTTTACAAACAACTTGTCCACGTAATATTGTGCTACAAGGAAGAATGCAATACATCCGTACGTAGTTTAGTACCGAGATGACAAAGGAGATGACCCAAATGTCATGCTGACGTACGTTATAATCATAAACGCATTTTATCTCAAATTATACCCTCTATAGCAATGAACGAAATGAACTCTTTGACGTAGACTCCAAATTCTACCCAAACTTTCACACGTATACAAATGAAAAGAAAACTACTCTCCTCTTAACATCCGAAAACCCACAAATTACAGAAAAAGTAGGATCCTTTGTCTTCCTCTGTCTTCAAAAAAGAAGTCAAACCCAGTAGTTTTTACTACTAGTTTCTTAGTAGTTCTATGTGTACTAATTAGCTGTTTTTATACCAAATGTTTCTTCTGTTTCTGCAATTAGCCGTCAGGCATGAATTTGCAATAAAACTTATTATAATCTCTCATGGCGATTCTATGACGTAGTTTTGTCTCACCTTTTTCCGTCTGAGGAGGCGAGGTGTCCTGTAAGGCGGGGTAGGGTGCGCAGTTGGGCATGTAGGGGTTAGGGAAAGACACTGGAAAAGGGGCAAAACTGGTGATTAGTTTAAACAAACAAACAAACAAACAAACATCGCGTGTGTAGACTCTGATAAAAATACGTGCCGCAGAAAATTTCATGCACTTTCAAGCAGTAACGCCATGACAAAAACACCAATACTAATTTGTCATTTGTTGGCATGACAAAATGTTTGAGTGCCAAAGGAAACTTAAAAATGCTATCTGAATATCACATTCCAAGCCAGTGTGCCATCGTGAAACCTCTGTTAGCTAGAGAATCCAAACGAGAAATAAAATAGCACGTCTCGCTGTAAGAAGTGTATATTTTCTGTCACTCTGTAAATCAATCCACCAAACAGTGTCGAATATTTGCAAAATGCTGCTCAGAATCTACTTCTATTTTCTACAAAGCCAAATGTTAATATTTCAAGCGAAGCATTGTGCAACATTTGGTGGCAATTTAATTTACATCGCAATGATGGTTAGATAGAATAAGAAAAAAACTCACTTGGTTTCTTGTTGATTGTACATACTGTACTCCGGCTGCCTGGTCCTGTTGATATCAAACACATAAACAGTCAGTTCAAACATTACAACCATTCACAGCCCCTGTGAACTTGCAGACCAAAATCATATTTCGAAAAGAGTTTGGCATTTTAGTTTTCATGTTTCCAAAAATCAAAAGGACGCAGTGAAAAACGGCAGAAGTACAAAGGGAAAGAGGTAAATAAAAAGCCTTCCGTTTTTTCTTCATTTTCTGTTTTTTCTTCTAGAGATCTTTTTTTCATTGTTTGCTTTCAAGCATTTAAGAAAAAAAACTGTGCCAACCTTTAAGCTGCATGTAATTTTGTTACTTTAGTTTTGTAGTATTGTTGTATTACTGCCACACATTGTACCATGTACGATTGTCGAACAATAAATTTCATCAAAGCTATGCATGCATGCCACATAGATGAAATAAAATAAAACAATGACGAAGACAGATATCTATAAGAAAGGAAGAAAACATAGAAATATTGCCGTCCCCACCGCTCATTGTTTCCTTTCCAGCATTCTAAGAACATGCTGTCCCTACCTTTCGTGATTATTCCTCAACATGAAAAGGAATACACAGAAGAAAAGAAGGGAAGAAGGAAAGAAGGAAAGAAAAAGGATAGAAGGAAAGAAGAAGGATAGAAGGAAAGAAGGATAGAAGAAGGGTAGAAGGAAAGAAGAAGGAAAGAAGGATAGAAGGATAGAAGGAAAGAAGAAGGATAGAAGGAAAGAAGCAGGAAAGAAGAAGGATAGAAGGAAAGAAGAAGGAAAGAAGAAGGATAGAAGGATAGAAGGAAAGAAGAAGGATAGAAGGAAAGAAGCAGGAAAGAAGAAGGATAGAAGGAAAGAAGAAGGAAAGAAGAAGGATAGAAGGAAGGAAGAAGGAAAAAAGGAAAGAAGAGGGATGGAAGGAAAGAAATATTGATGTTCCTACCGTTGGTGATGCCGGATTTCCAGATGTCTAGCAGCGCGTAGAGGAAATAAAATGTCATCTCTGTTTGTTTTTGATTTCCTCCTTTTCTTCTGGAGATATCTCTTTTTCTAGCACAATATATGACATATGGCACATAAATAAAATAAAAAAAGCCCTCCCTACCGTTGGTGATGCCGGACTTCCATATGTCTAGCAGCGCGTAGAGGATCTGTCCGGACTCGGGCGCGCGGTACACGAACTCGCGCTCCGCCAGGTCGCAGAGCTGGGCGCCGTCCAGCGGGAAACACTCCAGGTACACGTTCGGCAGGCGGTACTGGTCAGCCGTCCACCGCAGCCACCGGGCAACGTCCGTGGGAGACCAGGTACGGGGGTCTAAAGGTGGACAAGAGGACATGGGTGAGAAATGAGAAGGGAAACACTCCAGGTACACGTTCGGCAGGCGGTACTGGTCAGCCGTCCACCGCAGCCACCGGGCAACGTCCGTGGGAGACCAGGTACGCGGGTCTACAGGGTGGAGAAGAAGACGGCCATTGTAAAAAAAAGACTATTTTGGCACTCTTTTTCAATAGTCATTGAGGACAACAATTTAGAACGTAAGTTAGGTCCTCTTTCTGCGTCTACAGGAGACGGAAAGATGGACAAGAAGACAATCACGATGAAGTTTGATACCTGTCCGTAGGACACCAGGTACGCTGGTCTACAAGGTGGACAAAAAGATAGTTGTTGTAGACAGTGATTTAGAACGTCAGTTAGGACGTGCTCGGGTCTACAGGAGTGGCAGGAGAGAGAAAGGTGGACAAGAAAACATTCATTGTAAAAAACTATTTGCGCAGTGTTTAGTTGTGTTGCGTTGACCTGTATTGTGTTGTGTTGTGTCGTGCTGTGTTGAGCATACTGTGTTGTACATAATGTTTATACCATTGCCATACACCCTACATCTATCCGTATCTAGCCCTGTATAAGTTATACCGATCCCACAAACGTCGAACGAAAAACAAGCGATCACTGCCAAGCGTCTAAATAGAAACATTTCATAGCATCTACAACATACAAAACACGACAAAACTGTATAGTTTCCCGCCTGCGACTAACATGAAACGAGAGAATCGCTCAAGCAACGATTTTACCTGTCAATGTAAACTTTAAATTACTTCTTTTTCGGAGAACACCTGCGCCCCTAAAGGTCTAGGTAAGTTTCAGACATAACGCAAAAAGATCATCTGTTCTTTATCTCTCTTTGTTTCCTTTCAAAATCTTAGTGTCTTTGTGTCTTATGTTCAGTTGTGTACCCGTATGTATTGTCCTTGTCCTGTGTTTTTAATGACATTTTTATAATCAACGTGTAATTCGGTGCTACATGTATACAATTCTGCCAAGTTGATTGTTGTGAATAAAATTTGACGTTTGAAGTGAAATTCTGGTTTAAAATCGAGTTTCTCATTACGCATTATTCTCACGAAGCGTTACACAGAAAGACACAAAACGCGTATTTTGATACTGGGCGTGAGCGTCATTTCTCTGTATGTTTCCCTGTTTTTAATGTTTCTAAAGTTTGAAGTTTCAAGTAAAAGTCTGTTCTGAAAGCGAGTTTGCACTACCAATCTCTCTGTCTCTCCCTCCCTCTTTCTCTCCCTCCCTCTCTCTCTCTCCTCT
>NW_017804242.1:385754-386527 GCF_001625305.1 Branchiostoma belcheri | reverse complement strand
TCCCTCCCCCCTCTCCCTCCCTCCCTCCATCCTTCTCTCCCCTCTCTCCCTCCCTCTCCCCTCTCTCTCTCCTCTCTCTCTTCCCTCCCCCTCTCTCTGTCCCTCTCCCTCCCCCTCTCTCTATCTCTCTCTCTCTGTTTCCCTTTCAAAATGTTCTTAAAAGTCTGTTGTGAAAGCGAGTGTCTCACCTCTGGGGACCTGCACCACCTTGAAGGCGACTTCGATGTCCCTGCTGACTTCCTGCATGATCAGAGTCTGTACCTCCTCCAGGTCCCTGTCGGTGAGACCAGGCTGCTGCCGGGGCGGGGAGGGTGGGCGATCCATGCCGGGGAGAGGGTGGTGTTGCCGTGGCGGGGAGGGCGGGCGATCCAGGCCGGGGAGGTGGTGGTGAGACACCACGGTCTGCCTGCGCTCGGCGGCGGCGGGGGGAGGCTCGTCCGGTCCCGAGAGCAGGTCGGAGAACTCTCGTCGCGTCTGGCGGAGGAAGCGGTCCAGCTGCTGCTCGGAGAGGTCCCCCGGGTGCGGCGGCGGCGGCTTGGGACCGGTAACCGGCGGGGGAGGAATGCCCATCGCCTCCCGGTGGTGCCGCAGGGCAGCGCCCGGGCTCGCCTCGTGGAGCGGCACGGCGAAGGGCGCGGGGAAGTCGAAGGTCTGTCCGGGGTCGGGCTGCCGGAGTCCCGCGGGAAGTGCGCGGGAAGGTTTCCCTGTGGGGACGCGCGGAGGGGGAGAGTTCGCCGCCGGGGACTGGGGCCGTGTAGGCAGGGGGGTAGCAG
>NW_017804242.1:367872-385532 GCF_001625305.1 Branchiostoma belcheri | reverse complement strand
CGGGAGCAGTCCCCGGCCCCGCCCGCCGCCGGCTCCTGCTTCACCGCCGGCGTCGACGGAGGCGTGAGGAAGACCCCGACCTCCGGTAGAGACATGTGCTTACTGCTGCTGCTGAGCTTCTCCGTCTCCATACCTGAGGAAGGAACACAAACCATTCTTACACACGTGTCGACTCAGAAACTTATGACTTGTCTACTGGAGCATGTCCTACGTACTGTGGTATCACACTGGAAAACTTCTTCTTTCAAGTTATATTTCTCAATAACATAAACTTCTGCTTTTAGTTCCGAAACTCGTAAAGAAATTAAACCCCGAACGGGACCACTTATTCCTAACGAAAAGTAAAATACGTTGCGATAAACGTTCTGCATAAGCTTAACTGTAATACCCTTGATTCTTTTAACTACCATACAATTGTACAATACAATGCAAAGCCTTTATTTCATGTATGTGCGTGCGAGCAGAAATACGTACATATCCAACATGATCTAAAAGCATCAAGTAAATACATGCAATTTTGCTCGACGTTAGAAAATCACATATATAAAACACGGTTTAGAAAAAAATCCCGATTTATTCTGAAACATTCCTCGGCTTGTCCGAGCGAGGAAGACTTTTGTGTGGAATATTTCCTCAGGCGATTTACTTGTCTTCAAGCCCCCCGTGTTTCCAAAACCAAGACGGGATCCAAAGAAGCTCAGAGGTGGTCTAAGGCGACCATCGGAAGTTATTATCCTTCATCAAGCATAACAGACACCGAGTTCAACACGAAAAGTACACTCTGCTTCCTTGTATCTTTCTTTTTGGACGGTTTTTAGTATGAAACGAACCAAACGCCGACTTTTCACAAACTGGGTCACGTTCGAATACGGAGCTTCACAATTTGTCCTGATTTGCAAAGGTGTTAGAACGTGGAACTAGTCGCCACTCGGACGCTTGAAGTCTAGCGTAGAAATATCCAAACAAACAACGGAGAAAGATTATCCAAAAGCATTGAAACGTACGACTAGTCAGTGATGTGCCGCAGCAAGAAAGGTGACTGCGATGTAAGTAAAAATTTCATGTGTTGGGTTATTCAATGTGTGTATTTTGCAACGTTTCTGGCCTCAGAAATTCAGACGCAATATGTCAGTAAAATTGTTTTGCGACGTACAAGCAGTCTTCTTTGTATTAAGCGGACAATAATTGAACGGAGGCTTTCCTTTCTTTCTTACTACTTAATAACTACTGATATATATTTGAAGTTCCTCCAACCTGCCACATTAAGACATTGTGTACAGTAGGATAATTGTTACAGTTCGCCACATTTCAACACGTGTCAGTCCGGCCGCGTATGTTTCTGATGAATGTTTACCGCTCAAAGAGTTAGAATACTTTCATCGCCACGCAATGATTTTGTTGTGGTCAGAAACTGGGCGACAACATTGCGTTCTATAGCTGATATATCCCGCCTCGTAGCCTGTAGTATATAACTCATGGAAATTCACAAACTGAACGAGAATATCTCTGGCAGTATTGTATTAAGAATTTCGCAGTACAATAGCAAGTTATACTTTCGTTACGTTTCACATAACATGTGTCCGTACATATCCTTCACCGGTGTGGAAAAAATATAAGAAACACCAGATTAATATAAAAGGGAAGGGGCTACAAAACCATGCAAAAAAAAGAGGAAGAAAGAAAACACAAAAGGAGTGGTAAAAATCAGCTTCTGTTAAGTTGAATATGAAATGTTCTTACCTGGAGAATCCGGTAGACTGTGTGAATATCAGAAGTGGCGGGTAGAACTAAAAGTTAGTCCCTTGTAGGACCAACTGTTCGGGACCGGTTGTCGGCGGTGTGTCGCGTCGGTCCTCTCAGGTGTTCCACCAGACGTACGCACAGGTACAGGTGTGTGCAGGTGTGTGCAGACGTCCAGGTATCAAAGTCGATATTTGTAGTGACGTGTCGTGCGTCAATCGAACGGAGCGGATCTCAAAGCACCTGGATGACTGCACACCGCCTGCGCATGCGCGTCGCGACGTTTTGGCGGGAAACTGCACCATGAAAGTCTTGTGCGACTGAAGAGGACGAACTCCTGTGTAAAAATCACCTCAAGGAAACATGGGTGGTTACTCTACTTATTACGATGGGAAAAGGTCTGTCACGTAACGTCTAGTGACTGCTGACTTGGAATCTAAATGTTCTGTGTTTGAATCCCAGGCAGACCCTAGCCTCCGTATCAGGCTTGTAGAACTGGGGGCTTGGTGGTCTTCGGCTGTTTTCTGATTAACCCAGTTCTAAAAACGGGGGTAAGTCAACCAGGCCGGCTATGTTGTCTATATGCAATCAGAAAATAGCACATAAAAGCTCCCAAAGACCATGAAGACCCCTAAAACCCCCAGTTTTTGGCATGCTATTGGAGGCTAGGCAGACCCCAAAATGAGTACAATATACCTAGCTTAGGTTAGGGACGTGGAGGTCAATACTTTCAGCAATCAGGTTATAGCTCAATAGTTTCAGCAGAGCCACTCCTCGAGCTCTTTAAAGATCCCACCACATTAATCGAAAAGTGTAGGGGTCTTTCCTGGTATGAGTGGATCAAACCTCGCAGTCCGGTCTAACTCTACTTGTGTCTACTGTGCAAAACCGGTGAGTTATGCCTAAAGGCGGTTTACCTCCCATGCGAAACGAACATAACGTTTTGCTGCTGGTACTGTAGTTATACAAGATACCTTAACTTGTACAATACGAGTAGCATTTAGGCTGATTGATTGATTAATCGGTCGATTGATAGATCGATTGATGAAACTAGAGCTCAAACTTCCTTGAACTTGACTAAACGTCTAAGACGTCTAAGACGGTCAAGGACGATGTCGTCACGGACTGGTTATCAGTACGCGGCAAGGAAACAAGCAATCCTAGCCTCTGTATGGGACAAATATTTGAAGTTTGAAGCGAAACTTTTCGTTGCCCGACGTCACATAGACTCACATCCTACTCAACTGTCTGTTTTGAAAAAAAAAAGGTTTAAAAAGCTTATAACACGAACCAAGAGTCGTTGCTGTAACTTTTATTAGAGTGCATTTAACTCTGTTCTTCCGATTGGCTCTTTTGGTTATGCTTATCTGTGATGTGAATATGTTAGCACTTAGGGTGTTACTTGTTGGGAACTTGCACTAGGTATCGCATCTAGAAATCGTGCCTATCTATAGTTCTATGTCTGAATGGGTTAAGGTTAAGATCAGGCACGGTTCTGGATCGTCTCCACGTATCCAAGAGCGTAGATGTGCCCCAGGTACGGTTCTGGACACTTGTGGAATATGCCGGAGCACAGTTCTGGATAAAGCACGGTTCTAGATACAACACTAGGTATCCTTCAGGAAGACTCCCATTGAAGACACCTGTGCCCAGGTGTGCTAAGCCTCACCTGTGATGTGACGGTCCCGAGGTTTGTGTGCATCTGACCGTCGCATCTCGGGAATGTTTCCCCCCGGCCGGCCGGAGTTAGCCGCGCGCACCGGTCAGCCCTTCGGTCGCCCGCGGGCACGGAGGGACCTGCCGCCGCCATCGCGATAAAGAACCGCCCGCTCAATCTTACTTAACCCGGTAACGGTGACAGATGCAAACTGCTGAACCAATCTCCAATCTGCAATCTCCAAGCAGAGGTTTGGGCGTCTTAACCCGCTAAAGGTGACGGATGCAATCTGCGGATCTCCAATTTTTGGGCGTCGACTAACCCTAACTCTATCCCTAAACCCGGGACAGTGACAGGTTCAATCCAGTGCTGCTCTCCTAGAACAGGTTTAAGCATCGACTACCCCTAACCCTAAACCTAACCCTAACCCTAAACCTAAGTAACCCTAACCCTTAACCTACTGTGACAGATGCAATCTGCTGCTCTCTCTCCAAGCAGACGTTTAGGGTTCAACAAACCCTAACCCTTAGCCCGCTAACAGCGACAGATTCAATCTCTCAAAATCGACTAACCCTAACCCTTAACCACAATCTTCAGATCTCCAAGCAGAGGTTTGGGCGTCGTCTAGCCCTAACCCTAATCCGTTCAGGATACTATGCCTAGTGCAAGTTCCCAACAAGTAATACCCTTAGTGGTAGGATATTCAATGAGATGCAATCCTAAACCATAACACTTAACCCGCTAACTGTGACAGATGAAATCTGCTGCTCTCTCTCCAAGTAGAGGTGTAGGCGTCGACTATCCCTATCCCTATCCCTATCCCTATCCCTAGCCCTAGCCCTAGCCCCTAGCCCTAGCCCTAGCCCTAGCCCTAGCCCTAGCCCTAGCCCTAGCCCTAGCCCTAGCCCTAACCCTTAACCCGCTAACGGGGACAGATGCAATCTGCTCATCTCCAAGCAGAGGTTTGGGCGTCGACTAGCCCTAACGCTAATCCGTCCAGGATGCTAGGCCTAGTCCAAGTTCCCAACAGGCAATACCCTCAGTGGTAACGTATTCAATGAGATGCAATCTACTGCTCTTCAAAACTTAATTTTGACGTGTTTTAACCGTTTTGATCAGGCTTTCATTTTGTACTGGTGTCTTTTTTTCCGCCAGGCGAATGGTTACTACCATGCCTATATGATATACTGTCTTCCAGCCACAAAAGGTCTGCTCGGAGATCACAATCTCACACTAACAGTGACAGAAGCAATCTGCTACTCGCTAAGCAGAGGTTTATGTTTGGATGTGTTTTAAGTGATTTTTATCGGGCTTTCTTTTTTTACTGGTATTTTTTCCACCAGCCAAATGACTGCTGCCTTGCCAATATGGAACTGCCTTGCCTATATCATTACTGTCTTGCCTATTGTTGGGTCAGTCTATTTAAGAAGACCAGAGTGACTGGTCAATAGCTCTAGGTGATAACAACCATTTGTGTTGGAACAAAAGTTTTAACTCTAAGCATAACTGATATACATGTCTTGCAGCCGCCAGAAGATCTGCTTGGAGATAAGAATCTTAACGCTTAACGCGTCCAACATGTATAGACAAGGCCGCGCACACAAAAGTTAACCTTCGCGAACAATGCACGCCGGGCGCTGCTCCTGTTGTTTCTGTTGTGGTTGTGTTGTCGCTATTAGCCAGACGTGCTGCCCGTGGATTATGAGACACCTGAGCGTGTAAGGTAACGCTACAGGAATGACAGACGGACAGCCTTAACATATCTCATCTATTTATCTATTGAGATTTACCACATTTGTAGAAGGGCTGACATAACAGGTGATAACCCTGGGACAACACTGCAGGGTTCGATCCACACACACTGGGAAAGACTCCTGCTCCTTTAGATAAGTGTGGTGGGTTCTTTAACATGCTGAAGGTGTGGCTCTCCTCAAACACGAGACTCATGGTACTATCCAAGAAGACGTCTCTAACTGAAGCTAGGTATTCATTTTCACCTGAGTTGAGTGAGGAAGTAGGTGGGATTTACCACATTTGTGGAACGGCTGACATAACAGGTGACTGTCACCTTTTCAAGGCGCCAAATCTTGAGACCAGATTGTAAGGTTTGAACCACCTCACATCGGGGAGGACCCCTACTCTTTTCGATAAGTGTGTTGGGATATCTTTATTGTACGCAAACTGTGGCTACTCAAACCCTGGACCTCCAGCTTTACGTCATATCCGAAAGGACGTCCCTAACCGAAGCTTGGTACTCATTTTAGCTTGCCAGGTATTCGAACCCATAACCCATTTATAAGACCACGCTGTCACCATGCACGTGTGACAACGTGGTCTTATAAATGTGTATAAATGTGTATAGATTTGTTAGGACTTAAAATGATGTAAACTGTATCAGTGCATGATATACATTTTGTCTGACCTGAAGTTACCTCTTCCCTCGTGACCTCAATGAAAAGCGGCCTGCAGGCCAGTTTGAAAAATTCTCATGAATAAAGAACGGCTAAAACAAACCTTAAGAGACACTTGAGTAAGGTTTGATAGGAATGATAAACGGCCAGCCTTAACATATCTTTACCGATCGCTGTGCTGTGCTGAGACGACAGACGCGTTACCAGACATGTTAAGAGCGTGTTGCGTGTTTATCTCTCGTCATGGGGTGATCGGCACAACCGCCGGTCATAGAGCGCTTTAAAGGCATACAAGGCGATTTCAGGGCAGCAAAACTATAAAATATCTAACCTCCAAGCAGATCCTAGGGTGGCATAAGACAGTATCAAATTAGCCAGGCAGTGTCCATTGACCAGAGAGGGTCCAATACGTACCCTCTCTGGCCAATGGACACTGCCTGGCCAATTTGATACTGTCTTATACCACCCTAGGATCTGCTTGGAGATTATGAAATATCCTGGATGAGCAAATCTGTCTATAATATTGACATTTACTGCCATTTCTTGTCACATTTTCGTAATCGTTTCATTTCATGCTTGAAGCATTTGAGATAGCCCCAAAACACAAGATATGTGAGGAGTCCCTTTATTTTCTGGTACCACCGATAAATAGCTAGAAGCAGCCTAAGATGCAGAACATACAACCGTTTTCCGTCAGCGACATCGCATTTTTGCCTCCACGATATTAGTATGCTAGTGTTAGCGTAGTCCTTAAAAAGTGGCAAAATCGTCTTCATAAACGTCCAACGTACAAACAGTACGTATCTGGTACGGAAATGGAAAAGGGAACATCATAGGCTGTGACAAACGGACAAACCTGCTGAGGAAGGATAACTGCTGACAATATGATTTTGATTTTTGTGTCGTATCTGTATCAGTATAGCCGTAACACACCAGCTTCGCTGGCACGCGGCGCGGCGGCAGCTGGCTATAGTACATCTAACGACTTGTTACACTCAATCTTTGCACATTCAATTGCAGGAGTTGTATCAGGCTCGTTGTATAAAGTTTTCTAGTGATGTTGCCCCAACTGTACATGCGCTTGGTGGCAACGAGTTCCACTCTACGATTGTTCTTGGAAAATAAGAGTTTTTTAATGTCTCAATGCATTCTTGGTGTCATGACATATACTCGTAAAATCTCACCTTCGGTGTTACCTTAAGTGTATGCCTATTATTTGTAAGCGTTTTCGTTTGATTTCACTGCATAGCCTTCTCACAGTAAAGAGGACGGCCGGGCATCTCTGTTGTTTTCCCAAAAGAAGAATTGACTCTCTAGCCTTAGAGGAGCAAAACTCTTCTTACATATTGCTTTGCCTTCCACGGAAGGTTTTTGAAACGGCACAAGCCGGCCGCAAACATAGGCCCATTGTCTTGCCCATTGGTTGCACCACAAACACAGGTTCAACTGCCTCGGCGGCGGCGCTTTGATCAGCGGCGGGAGGTGACGAGCTTGTGTACAAATACACAGGTCATATTCCAGCTCAGCGGCATATATATTTTTGCATTTTATTTCTTTTGTTCTCGTATTTTGGCGCCCTCCGCTCAAAGTGCGCGCCCATGCACGGCGTGCATCTCGGTGTTTTTATGTAGCAGCTCCGCGGGAAGTCCCGAAGCGTGTCGCGATCCCAGAGTTAACACGCCAGATATCTTATCACGCAGACCATAAGTCACGGCGATAGACACCTTAAGGAGCTACCGTTTCCTTAAGTAGTAAATTTGCTCAAGGCGTTAGGGAACAAATTGGAAGTGGAAACAATAACTTCACTTATTCAACAAGGCCACTGGGCTGACCCTTCGCAGATTTGTCTATAGTATTAATGATACTTGCTGTTCTTTTTTTCTTTCCATATAAAACGATAAGATAAAATTTTTTGTGCCTTCCAAAAGCAATGTTAACTTTGTCAGCTTTACTGTTTAGGCTGTTTGGTGTAGGTTGGCAGAAGGTGTACGCTAATCCTTTGAACAGGCAACCCTGAGATATAAATAGATAAACAGACCATCTTGTCAGCGTGGATAGTCCGACAGATCGTCTTAGCGACCTTCCAACGTCTAAGAACAATCTTAAGAAGTTAAGACTGATAAGAAATGACACGACACAAGTTTGACGATTTGACTACCGTACTGCCATCTCGGTCTGATTTTTCGCTGGCTCTTTATTAAATCTGGACTTGAAAGTTTGTTTGTGTAATAACTCGGGTGTTGTTAATATGTCCGCGGCTTGTGTGTGCCCGTGGGGCGCCTTTGTCATTGAATTTTACGTAAATATTCCGGCGGTTTCCGACGCTTCTGTCCACACCTTAGTGTGTTACCCACAACAGCGGGCCGCGTCACGGGGAGGGGACGGAGGCGTTACTACGTTTTTTTTTATTCCAACAATTCATGACAACACATGATGACGGCACACTCAAGTTTTTTTAAACTTATCTTATGCCGCCACCAACGCAGAGGACAAATACAGGATAGACAATACTCATTTTCACCTGAGTTGAGTGAGGAAAGTCGTGTAAAGACATAAGATCGGTGGTATGTCAGGACTCGAACCCGGGAACTCTTGGTTCTGAGTCGAGCACTCTGCAGTTACGCCACACGACCCCACTATTACTACACCACGTTACTACATTTATGTACGTGTGTGCGACATTCTGCTTACGTTAAAGGATAGAAAAATTGAAAATTTGTAACTAAAACCGAGCTTTATGTAGAACCATGCATGTTTTAACCAAGTCTCCACCAGACTCCTTTTGCAGGCTGAATAAATGAATCGGTTATCTATTCAGCCTGCAAAAGTGCTGGTGGAGACTAGCTTTAATCATTCTTGGAGCAAAATCTGCGTTCTTGGATACAAGGAGACTATCCAGACCCATACCTGATCCTAACCCTGACCCATTCAGGCGTACTAGATAGGCAAGGGTCTGGGTACAATATGGGTGTGAGAATTGGAAGGTAGATATGTTATTTGTATATCAGAGAGAAGTATTATCTATCTTAAACCTGCTAGATGTAGCGTTGCGTAGTAGACGCCGCCCTGCCTACATTGTTCCGCATCTGTATTCTTGGTAGCAGATTTTTTCATATCTAGATGTTTATCTTCCTCGCATGTTTGAAGTACGCGGTGCGACCTCTCGGGTTGGGGAGTTCAGCCGTACGTTAGGACGGACAGACCACACACTGGGAGTGTGGCATGGCGCTTACAACTGGTGCAGTGTTCTAGCCTCTACCTGACTTCGGGAGGCGTCTGGAAAGAGTAGAAATTGGCCAAATAGAGAGATAACATGCCAGGGGAGTTGGTCCGCTAGAGAGCACCCGAAAATGTAAAATGTACTCCTTTAGGTCCTTTAGTGGACCAACTCCCCTGGCATGTTATCTCTCTATTTGGCCAATTTCTACTCTTTCAAGTTAAGCCGCCTCCCGAAGCCTGGTAGAGGGTTATATAGATACCCTCTGTCTGTCTCATGATGAGCCCACTCTATAC
The DNA here is from genome assembly GCF_001625305.1 of Branchiostoma belcheri. Lineage (NCBI taxonomy): Eukaryota > Metazoa > Chordata > Leptocardii > Amphioxiformes > Branchiostomatidae > Branchiostoma > Branchiostoma belcheri. The sequence goes on along the minus strand of NW_017804242.1, from coordinate 376,211 downwards.
TGTCCATCCATCTGCTTATCTATCTATTCATTCATTCATTCATTCATTCATTCATTCATTCATTCATTCATTCATTCATTCATTCATTCATTCATCAATCCATCTTTCGCTCCTTCCATCCATCCACCCATCCTCGCATCCTTCCTTCCCTCTCTCCATTCATGCATGTCAATCTAGCCATCCATCCGTCCATCCATCCATCCATCCATCCATCCATCCATCCATCCATCCATCACCCACCCATCCATCCGTTCATACGTCCGTCCATCCATCCACCCATCCTTCCTTCCCTCTCTCCATTCATGCATCTGTCAATCGAGCCATTCACAGCCATCCATCTGTCCAGCATGTTAACGTTATCCCAATAAATCCCGATGACGTAGCCCAACGATGTATGACTAACCAAACTATGTAGGTCCGTCCGTCACTGACAGTACACGGCAGGTGGAACAGATATCTGTGTTCTGTACTGTCCACAGTACACGTAACATAAGAACAGAAGTAACGTCAAGGTTGGAGCGAATACATCATGAAATTGATAATTTCGCCATGTCAGTGGTAAACAAAACGCGAGAACACTTTAGTTTAGTAAACATTTCGTCAAACCCTCTAATGTATCGTATCCAGAACCGTGCCTACCTAGTTCTATGCCTGAAAGGTTTATGCTTAGCATCAGGTACAGTTCTGCATAGTCTCTGCGTGTCCAAGAACATAGATTTGCCCCAAGCATGCACGTGGTTCTGGATACGCATGGACTATCCAGAATTGTGTCTAAGCATGGTTCTGGATTAAGCATGATTCTGGATTAAGCACGGTTCTGGATAAATAGCGGTTCTGGATACACCAATAAAGCCTCAGTCCCGGTCGTTGGTGCACCTGCCGGCCCGGTGAAACTCCCTGAGCACTTCACACATCTCAGTGCGTGTGGATGTTTATATACATCAAGTGTTTACCAAATCCTCGGCGCTAGTGTTGAAATGTAGCGACTGCTCCTCACAGCGCAATGTCTGACATTTGTCGTGTTTTGTGTGGCCCGGGTCGCGGCCCCTGGTGCCCACCCCCCACACAAAGCGCCGTGTTGACACAGGTAAATGGGAAGTGTTTTGAGATTGGAGAAGACGCTCATTATGGTTTGTTTGCCATCATTATCCCCGGCCGTATTTTGTGCACACAGACGCGCGGCTTTGTGAGGATGACCCCGGGTGTCTTGTCTCTGTGTAAGGAAAATACTCCTCACTCGCCACCTCCGCTTTTTAACGTGCGGAGTGACGACCTCAAGCCGACATGCCCGCCTAACTTAGCCTACATCAGGCCTTTCTATGGGAATTTGCCACCATAGAATTTGGCAAAAAGGAGCGTAAAATTGGCCAAGGGAGTCCGGCCGCGGAAGGTTGTTTCTTTCCCTCCGGCCAGTCAAACCCCAAGGCGGCCCAACTCCTGTGACAAATATTGTCGTTGTATATGGCCAGCGTAGTTACTTAATCTGGTAAAGACTACACCTAACTTAAGGCAATGGTAGACTTCAAACAGAGGCTTCGGCTCATTTTTGTCGCGTTTTAGGCGTTTTATCGGGCTTTATTTTTTGTACAAGTATCTTTTTTGCGGGTTGCAAATCCGGGATACTCTCTAACCAATTTGGTACTGTCTTGTAGACACCGGAATATCTGCTTGGACATAAACAAGGATTGTTACCCAAGTAACTGGATAGATTTTGAAAACTATCGATCCCTTCTAGCAGCATCCACTACTTTTCGCCAGTGATCTGCTTGGCGATTACGGCTCAGTGGTTTCGCGACATTTTATGGGGTTTGCGGCACTCGGGCCATATCCGGGCCGATATCTTGCCGTATTCTTTAAAAAAAATCCCGTCGCATATCTGCTCGTATACGCTCGTAATCTTAAAGAATATACAGCAAGACACCGGCCCAGATATGAGTGAATCCTTAGCTATTTGGTGTAGTGTCGGTGGTGAGTATAAACTGTGGACAAGAGGTCCCAGTAACACCTACTAGTACACCTATTCCCTCACTCGACTCGGGTGAAAATGAGGACCGAGCTTCGGTTAGGGACGTCCTCTCGGATGGGGAAAATTGCAAAACGACGCATTACAAAAAAAAAATTGATATCGTATCAATTTTTAACAATTTCATGGTTTCAGGGCCCAGAAATATTCCCTGCCTTTTTTTATTCAGATAATTTTGTGGTAGTGATAAAATTTGGGTAAATCTAAGATTTTGGAATTTACAGAAGATAAGTAAAATGAATGACTGAGAGACCTTTATTGTACATGTTGTGATTAAGTTTGGGGTCGACTGGCGTAGCGGTAGCGTGTTCGGCCCAGACCCAAGAGGTCCCGGATTCGAATCCTGTCACCGATCTTGTGCCCTTAGGAAAGGCACTTTACACGACTTTCCTAACTTCACTCAGGTGTGAATGAGTACCTAGCTTCGGTTAGGGACGTCCCTCGGATAGGACGTTAAATGGAGGTCCCGTGGCATGTCAGGACTCGAACTCGGGACCTCTTGGTTCCGTGTCGAGCACAAGTGTCGTTACGCCACACGACCCCACGCCACTTTTTGGCCTTGTCAGAAAGATTGGAAAAGGTGTGCCATTTTGATATATGGTTTCCACGGAATGTTAACTACCACCAATACATGTATAACCTCCACTTCGCTGGCGTGTCATCATTTCAAGTGGGTGATAAGTCCAAACAAATATGTTTCTATCCGGTTTTGGGGACTGCGGGGAGAATGTGCGCGTTGTGGCGGTTTGTCGGCACAACACCGGCGGCCGGTGGTCAGTCCACCCGCCCAAGGTCGGGCTCTCGCCTGGAGCAATTCTGTAGTTTAGGCCAAATAGAAGATGAAATACATTTCACCATAGATTGCCCCTTGTGTAGTAGAGATAGACTCATATTTTATAGCCATGTATTAAGTATGTTTCCCCACTTCAGATATTTGACTAGTAAAGAGAAATTTGTATTCCTTTTAACTTTTGATAAACCTACTCTAAGTAATCTCACAGCCGCATATATCCATACAATCACTACTAAGCGAGATGAAGCCGAAAAGAATAGAAATTAGACATTTATTTACACTCCTATATGTTCATATGTATGTAATGTATATATGTTTATGTTCATGTTATGTACCCATGCGACCTGTACTTAGTTCTGTAGGACACAAATGTACAATAAAGGTCTTCATTCATTCATTCATTCACTATACATATCCTCACTGTGTACAGATAGATAGATAAATATATAAAAGAAGACCTTAGACCCCAGAACAAGTAGTATAAGTCGATTCATCTATTGTCTTGTACGTAGGTCAATTTTGTTGTACCACGTATCTCTCTGTATGTCTACATGTAGTTTAAGACCTTACGAAAGTCGCTGTACTTTTGTTGTGTCAATGAAGTTCTGTGTAAAACTATGGGTTAGGACAGTAGAATTCCGCAAAAAATAGGGTCCAACTGGCCAGAGGATGCTTTGATTTCTCACTAGAAATCCATTAGATTAAACTTGAACATCTAATTTACTCTCCCTGGATTTATGAAAAAAACTCAGAGTGTACCTATATATACTCTCGCCTGGAGCTTTTTTTAAAGGGGTTAGAATAGAATAATTTGTCTTGACCTCATTTGCATATCAATCAATAGTTCATGCTTATGTGCACATGTTAGAGAATAGTTAAACCTTTATTGTTGTCACTGACACATAGTCTTAGTTTGCCGCATACATCTATTCTGTAGGTAGGATGACTTTATACATACATGTAACGTTATTTAGCTTTGTTAGATCTTTAGTTGTAGAATATCAAACAAAAGTCCCTGTACTTTCTGTTGAGTCAATAAAGAATCTTCAATCAGTTCTCCAGTGTCACTGACGAAAGGTAGTGGATGCTACCTGAAATGTCTGACCGTTTCCAAAATTATATCCAGTTGCTTGATTAACTTTTTTTGGCGCATCTTATTACCTGATTGTCTAACCTTCACGGACGTATTTAGGATAGAATAGTGGGATTCCTAAAACCTAGAGTCCAACTGGCCAGGGGATGATTTTATGTTTAATTGGAAATCCACTAGACTACACTTGAAAATCTAATCTACTCTTCCTGGATTCATAAAAACACAGATCGTACATATAACGTTATATGATTACAGAAGCACACACCACAACACTTACATTCATAATACTTCAACTCGCACAAAACTAAAGAGCATCAAGCAACAATTTAATATCACTTTTTGTAGGCGACAGTTGGTCCACCGTTAGGATTTCATTTTGTGGCAAAATGAACTCTATGATGGTCAATGATTTTCCTTATTTGGGTAAATTTTACTGCTTTCGAACCCCCATTGTCGGTCTGGTGGAGACTGCCAAGGTCCTCCCTTATCTCGGCTGAACCCAGTCCGTCATTCGTCATTGTGTCATTCGCACCGGCACGCGGGAAACTTAATATCGTTTTTGCCTAAAATCATCCCCTCAGGTTTCATGCTACATGCCTTCACTGGACAGACGTGTCATGGTTTCCTGGTCTGTCACTCTGTTGCTAATCTACAAGCAGATCTTTTGCTTGTTTCTAATCTCCAAGCTAATCTTTCGGTGGCTGCAAAGACAGTATCAAATGCCCGGCCAGACAGTACGCCGCATTTGCCAGGCAGTTACCATTTGCCACCAGAAGTTTGTCTGGCGTAAAAAAAAACAGATACAAGCATAAAAAAGAAAGGGCGATAAGATCGCTAAAACACACAAGACAAACCTCTGCTTGGAGAGTTCTGTTTGGTCTTCTTCACTGGAGCAGTAAGGAGCGGAACTAAGGCACGATAGGCTTCACCTGGCCTTCTTAAGGGGTTGGGGATAGTACTGTATATATATGACCGCACTCCGCTGGAACACTGGACTTGTCGATACTGTAATTTAGATACAATAGTAGATGAACACCATTTTGTGATAGAATGTAGTCTGTACAATAGCTAGAGAATTGAACTTTACAGAATGATAATATATTAGATGTTTCCCCACTGTATACACTTAAGTAATGCAGACAAGTTCACCTTTCTAATGAACCTAGACAAACCTCTGATCCTTAAACACACACACACACACACACACACACACACACACACACACACACAAACACACACAAACACACACGCACACGCGCGCACACACACACACACACACACACATATTCGAATTCATGTAATTGGACTATAGCGCTAGTGCTAGTGCTAGCTTGATCATTTATCCAAACGATTCCTTTGTACTTAACCCAGTGGGTATTTTCGTACAATATCTATCATATTTAATGGAAAGCTTCAGGGTCAATAACTGTCCAGGGGAGTGAACCCACGGTAAGGGTAACATTTCGTACAGGAGGGTCGTTCCAATGGGGCCTTCTTCACTGACAGGGCGCAAAAAGGATAGAACAACTTAGCCTCCTGTGCAGGCTTTTTCGATGACCTTTCAATGAGCGCGCCGTTTTTTTTTCAAGCGGCTGTTACAACTCTGCCCCCCCCCCAAAATATCTGCACTAGAGGCAAAGAACAAGTGGGTTTTTTGTGACATGGGGCCGTCCGTTTGTCCGATTGTATTGAATAGAAACCATATACGTGTATATCATACCACCCTGTCAGTCTGAACTGTACCCTTTTGCATTTGTTTTGCACTTGGTCTTCAAACTGGCAGATTTACTACAACACGGCCGTAAAGTTCAGTATGGAAATCACGCTAAGAATCTTTAGTACAGTTGTTTTCTTCCCGCAAACGACTTGGAAATTGAGAGACAATAGCGCACTAACACCCCACTAATCATCCGGGCACTTGGCAACTGCAGCTCGAGTATTGGACAATTATCTTATCTTGTTGCTACAGGAAATACCGGAGATTTTCTCCAACTGCTGCGCTTTTTTTGCTTGTTTAACTTTAAGAGTCTGACGGTGTGTACCTCTTTTCCTTGACAGGAGCTTCACGGGGATACGTTTTTCACTGACTACTTTTTAATCAAATCAAATCAAGTCAAGTCAAAGTTTATTGCACAACGATTGTAACAGGTACAATAAGATTACTAGTTGGTATGAGTTCTACGGGTACTATGGTTGGCAGAGTGTTGAATAGAATACTAAGAACTATCTCTCTACCTGTGCGTTATGAGCTACGCTGCACTATTTGCGTATCCGCGTTGAAAGTTTTTGTTTCTAAAACACCTGTTTGGGTAGAACTAGTAGTAGAAGTACAGTGTTCGCTTCTGAATCTGAGTGAAGTGATTTGGCCGGGGCCTAAATATTTAAAAAAAGAGGAAATTTGCATGCCGTGTAGGAAATTTTCTCACGTAGCCTGTTTATCAGCCGAGTCTATCTCATTACTAGAGTTTACGTTCCGACGGTAAATCCTGGGCTGATTTAGGGGATGTCAGGGCAGCGTTATCTTCACACACATAAATCTGACCGCCACTTGTACTCCGGTCCCTCGGGCGACGGGACAGCGGAAGTCGGGGGGACGGTGTTTTGTCCAGGGCCGTTGCACCTTCTACATGTATGTCTGAATGGGTTATATTAGGGATAGGAGCAGCCACAGTTCTGGATAGTCTCCGTGTGTCCAAGAACGTACTGGCACGGTTCTGGATACGCGTGGACTATCCAGAACTATGTCTGAGTGGGCTTATGGGTTAGGATTAGAATCGGGCACGGTTCTGGGTAGTCTTTTGTATCCAGAGCCGTGCCTATCTAGTTCTGTCGAGACTAAACCTAACCTACCCCCCTAGTCCTGAACAATGATCCCAACTCTAACCCTAACTCTAATTCTAATACCAACCCTAACCCGAACCCTAGCTAGCCCTGAACAAAAGCAATGATCCCAACTCTAACCCTAACCCTAAATCTAACACCAACCCTAACCCTATCTCTAATACCAAACCTAACCCTAACCCTAACTCTAGCCCTAGCCCTAAACACCTGACCTCTCACGTATGTGTCAACTCAAGGATTTGGCTAATGGATCCTGCCTGGCCAATTTGATACTGTCTTTTTGCCACCGAGAGGGATCTGCTCGGAGATTAACCACCGTGAACATATAGTTCGGTGAACATGTCCATTTTTCTCAGACCGTGAACTTTTGCTACTGTGAACATAAAGTGAATTACAGTAGTTATGCCTGCATGTTCGTTCTGCGTGTAGTAGGTTTGGTCGGTTTGCGTGTGGTCGGCCGTCGATCCGGGCTACTTTTGGACACCTGCCGCGTTGTTAATCACACCTGTCAGTCTACCTGTCAATCTTGTCGGGAAGGAACGTCGGCGTTACGCCAGCAATCAACCACAGGCAGCCCGGTCAACAACCCCACAAGGACGCGGGCACTGATATAGCTCATACCGCATTCCACTGAAGAAGTAAATGTATCACTATATATATATATACAATTTCATGCTGATATGTAACCTATTTAACTATACCGTATTCACGTTGGCACATGTAACATTCTACATCTAATCTAGCATGTTACATGTAACACCGTGAATAAGTGGTAGTGTGCTCTAGGCGTTCTGTCATTTTTTTTTGGACGCGGGCATTGGACGTTGCCATAATAAGTGTTAGTGTCTTCCTGATTCCTTGTATCATATGTTTGTGCAAATAAAGGAAATTTTAAATAAAAAATTACTAAACAAACTTCCGTATGACATGACCACATTTGAGTATCACTGCGCCGCTGTTTTCTATATGTTCGTATTAAAGACAGAAGATGATGCATTTAAGGTTTATGGCCATGTGTGCGCATCATCGATGAAAAGCGCCCCCTGTCCGAAGTGCATGTTAAGACAGTTCCGCTCTTTAAAGGTTTTGAAGAAATCAAGTTTCAAGTTTCAAGTTTATTTATTTAACCAGGATATAACTCAGATCTACCGATCTGCTTTTCAGTTATTCCTGGGAACTCAAGCCAAGGTACATTTAAAAAATACAGTATATCACAGAGAAAAAAAATCACAATGACGTTACATTACATCACAATCAATTACATATAAATCACAGTGTGCACTGCTACAGTTACAGTCACATTCAGTAAACCGGTCCCTTCACAGTCTGGTTTTGAACACAGACGTTGATGTTATTTGCCGTTTGTCAACAGCTAGTCTGTTCCACACTAGTGGCCCTTGATATTGCAAACTCCCTTTGAATGTTTCCAGGTTTGCCTTTGGAGTGTCCAGCATGTAAGGATCGAAACTGAGGAGCTGTTTCATGGCAGTGCGTGTGCGAACTCTGAACACTGGGGGTGATAGCCATTTAAACATATTTGTCATGTAGGCAGGAGCTTTGTGGCGAACTGCCTTCTGTACAGCTACTAG
>NW_017804242.1:366826-367852 GCF_001625305.1 Branchiostoma belcheri | reverse complement strand
AAACAAGCCAAATTGCGTGGAGAACGCTGTTTTCTCTTTGTCAGCCTCGTCTACCGCGACTTGCCAATATCCGCTAGCGAGATCCAAAGTAGAGAATATGGCTGCCCCCTGTAAAGCCGCTAACGACTCTTCTATTCTGGGCAAGGGGAAGGCGTCGTGATGTGTCTTAGCATTCAGACGTCTGTAGTCTATGCAGAACCTAAGATCACCGTCTTTCTTGCGAACTAGGACAACTGGAGAAGCCCAGGGACTACAACTCTCCCGTATAACGTCCTGATCTAGCATGTCCTGAACGTGTTGTTTTACCTCTTTGTACAAACTTGGGGGGATACTGCGATAGGGCTGCCGAATTGGCGGGGTGTCACCTGTTGGTATCTTGTGTTTGATTGTCTCTGTATAACCAAAATCACGTTTGTGTGTGGAAAAGACGCTAGCGTGTTTTTGTAACAGAGCTTCAAGCTTGGCTTCTTGTTCTGGGGTAAGGTCAGCACCATCTAAATCAACCTTGGAATATACACCAGGCCCGCTCTCCGATTTGGTCTCAGCGGTAGGGGTTGATACTAGGGTCTCGTCTTCCGTGTTCATACTACACTGTACAAAGTTAATCTGTACCTCCTGTTCCCCTACAGACTCTATCTCTACCGTACCCTCTGGCTGCAAGTCTGCCAAATACAGAATGCCTAAGCGAGCCTTCTGACTGATCTTTATGTCCTGTTTGCTAACGTTAGCCATGCGTATAGGGACTCGCCCTCTCCGTACCTCAGCGTAACACCTAGCCACAATAATCGGGGCCGGCAGACAACCCGCTTCTGGCGGTTCTACTAATACCTGGTAAGGTTTATGACCTGGGCCTGGCCGGGCTCTTCCATACACAATCATCTCGTGGCCTGCCGGAACAATGATCTGTCGGCGACCCGACGCTCTGGCATACCCTACACGCCCGTCGTCCCTAGCAAAGTTTGACTGTTGCCGCGCAGCTTTGACGGCTTTCTGCCAGACTGTGTCACTACTCTGAGCTGACTGATT
>NW_017804242.1:363403-366806 GCF_001625305.1 Branchiostoma belcheri | reverse complement strand
GTGTCCCCAAATGTTGCTTTCAGAACATCGCTCACTTTCGTCTTATCTTTTTGGTCGTCAGTCGACAACACAGCTATCTGGCGCTTGGCCTGCCCCTCGAGATTCCTATACAGTAACCCTGCTTGCTGCGCCTCTGGTGTGTTATATAGCAAGAAAGCACTTTCCATTTCGTCCAGCCATTCCTCGACGACGGGGCCCGTAGGAGACCCAGAAAACTTTGTCCACTTTCTTTCGAATGGTACGTACATAACCGTGGTGGCGTGTGCCCCCTCCTGTCCTTCTGCCATTGTTAAAGGTAAAACCTAACAACTTCTATTCACTAACTTCGACCCTGGCTCTACACGGACTCACTTCAATTCCCACTAAAATCCTAAAGCAAATTTCACTAAGCGGTCAGGCAGGCAATGCATGAGTGTGTTTCTCTAACCTTCGGTCCTCCGCTGTCCTCACGATGTTTGGTGTTCTCAGGTTCTCGGCGATAAATCCCACATCCCATCCTCGTCGCCAAATGTAAGGGGATCGTTGTTGATCGTCGTGGGATTTCCGCCTCCGAGTACACGGCGTAAAGTAAGAGCAAGACAAGAAAAGAAGAGGACACAGAGCACACAAAAAAGACGTCCGTACACAAAGACTTCAACTCAAAAAACCTCGTCGTTTATTCTAAGAACGTGATCGAACGTCGTCGATCTTAACGTATACGTACGGATCCTAACGTAGCCGTTCGGACGTCGAACGGACGCTAACGTCGCCGTTCGAACGTCCGAAACGGCTTACCTAATGCAACATCTAAACACCTTATGTCATTCCCTACATCTGAGTGACAAGTTATTTATTCAAGTCACAATAGTTACATAGGGTGTTTTAATTAGGAGCAAGTCTGTACACTACGACACAATGATAAGCAGTACCATATTAAGCAGTATCGCAAACAGGTGGGCAGTTTGGGTCGTGTTAACATTACTCGTATGTAACGATGGAAAAGCCATAAAACCTGTGCATTCAATTGGGGATGAAGTAATTACATCACATAAGCAGATATGGCCTTCCTGTCCAATCCCAACAACTGGGCACAATATGTATACAACGCAAGTTAACTACGCACTTGTAAACTGTTCCCTGAACTGTGCACTTGCCGTGTGTGGAGATGTAGAGATTAACCCGGGACCGGAGGGTCTGCACACCTGGAGAAAGGGCGTGGTCTACGCTTTTTACAATGTGGTTTCGCTAACGAAATACCTTGAAGAAATACAGCACTTACTGCTGGGGGGTTCAAGAATACATGTGTTGGGTCTAAATGAAACAAGACTGTCAGAGAACACCCCCAGCTCCTTACTGGAAGTCAGTGGGTATACCCTATACAGGAGAGACAGAGACAGACACGGGGGAGGGACAGGTGTCTACGTTAAACGGACTATCCCCTCAGAGCACCGTCCTGATCTCGAGCATACTGACCTAGAAGTGTGCTGTGTGGAAGTAAAACCAGAAAAGGCACGAAAGACACTACTCGCGTGCATTTACCGTCCACCTAACTCTGGTTGTGCGTGGAGGAACGCAGCTGAATCATTTGTGCATGATCTCAGTGCAACAGCTGAAAAAGAGAATACCGATGTTATGATCATGGGGGATTTCAATGTGGATCTAAGTAAATCAACACCAGTAACAACACCTCTGGAATTTCTTATGAGCCTATACCAACTGGTCCCTCTCATAACGCAACCAACACGTATAACAGAGGCCTCCGCCACGTGCATCGACAACATATTTGTCTCTAATCCGGATCGGCACAGGTCGAGTCTGAGTGTGGCCTGGGGAGCCTCCGACCACAATCTCATCCTGACATGTGCCAAAGCCGGGGTAGAGGTCGGTCGTGCTCGATCACGTGAATACAGGAACTACAAAAACTACAGTCAACAATCATTCATTGATAGTCTGAAAGCGGTCCAATGGGAAACGGTACTAGACTGTATTAACGTCTCGGAAGCGTGGGTCGCCTTCAAGGACATTTTCTTAAGTGTAGCTGAAGCCCATGCACCGATCACCAGGAAACAAGTGAAAGAAAAGGGCCGCCCTGCACCTTGGCTGACAGACAGAGTAAAGAACCTCATGGGCCAACGCGATGCAGCAAGGCGCAAAGCCATTAAGACAAAGGACACGAAGGACTGGGAATGCTACCGGTCTCTCAGGAACCAAACCACATCAATGATTAAGAAGGCGAAGAAAACTCACTTTGAAAGTGCCATCACCGACGCTGCAGAAGATCCCAGTCTTATGTGGAAAATCATCAACAATTTCACAGGAAAAACAGCAAGTAAAGGTCAAGTCCAGAAAATACGACGATCTGACGAGAGTTGTACATCTGAACCTGCCGAAATGGCTGAGGAGTTTAACAACTACTTCTCGTCATGTGCAGCAGACTTGGCAAGGGATATCCCAGTGTCCGAGGAGGACCCTCTTCGTCATGTTCCTGAGTCAACATCGACTTTCCGCCTGCGGCCAGTTGAAGAAACAGAGGTCCTAAACGAGCTTCTTAGGCTCAAGCCAAAGAAAGCAACAGGAGTTGACAAGATCCCATCCAGGCTCCTTAAGGATTCTGCGCCTATAATTGTCAAACCGTTAGCACACATCTTTAACCTGTCTATATCATCAGGTGAAGTTCCCGACGACTGGAAACTGGCTAAAGTATCGCCCATATACAAATCAGGGAACAAAGACAGCGTTTCCAACTACCGTCCTGTCTCTGTCCTAAATGTGGCCTCCAAAGTGATGGAGAAAATAGGTTCACAACCAGGTCTCACACTTGTGAACAGTACTGGCCAGCTCACTGCCCACCAAAGTAGGTTTCAGAAACACCACAGCACAGGTTCAGCAGTGCAAAAGGTGGTTGAGGACATCCAGTCAGCACAAAACAACCAGAAGGTGACTGTTGCGCTTTTCCTTGACCTAAGGAAAGCGTTTGATACAGTCAACCACCAAATCCTCCTGGGAAAACTTCAGAAGATGGGTTTCGACAACGGCGCGACAAACTGGTTCAGGTCATACCTCACAGACCGTTTTCAACACGTAGATATACAGAACAAGCAGTCTACGCTAAAACGTGTCACATGTGGTGTCCCGCAAGGGAGTGTCTTAGGACCCTTGTTATTCAGTTTATATGTAAACGATCTACCACAAGTTGTGCAGAAGTGTAAACTCCATATGTATGCCGACGACACAGTGATTTACTACTCGGCAAGCCTGTCAAAGGAATGTGAGGAAATTGTTTCACAGGATATGAAATCGGTAGCCAACTGGTTTATTGAAAACATGCTATCACTTCATCCTGACAAAACTAAATCCATGGTTTTTGGAACACCTCAGAAACTGCGGCATGCAGGAAAGAACATCACTGTAACTGATGGGTCTA
>NW_017804242.1:337051-363383 GCF_001625305.1 Branchiostoma belcheri | reverse complement strand
CCTGATGATATAGACAGGTTAAAGATGTGTGCTAACGGTTTGACAATTATAGGCGCAGAATCCTTAAGGAGCCTGGATGGGATCTTGTCAACTCCTGTTGCTTTCTTTGGCTTGAGCCTAAGAAGCTCGTTTAGGACCTCTGTTTCTTCAACTGGCCGCAGGCGGAAAGTCGATGTTGACTCAGGAACATGACGAAGAGGGTCCTCCTCGGACACTGGGATATCCCTTGCCAAGTCTGCTGCACATGACGAGAAGTAGTCGTTAAACTCTTCAGCCATTTCGGCAGGTTCAGATGTACAACTCTCGTCAGATCGTCGTATTTTCTGGACTTGACCTTTACTTGCTGTTTTTCCTGTGAAATTGTTGATGATTTTCCACATAAGACTGGGATCTTCTGCAGCGTCGGTGATGGCACTTTCAAAGTGAGTTTTCTTCGCCTTCTTAATCATTGATGTGGTTTGGTTCCTGAGAGACCGGTAGCATTCCCAGTCCTTCGTGTCCTTTGTCTTAATGGCTTTGCGCCTTGCTGCATCGCGTTGGCCCATGAGGTTCTTTACTCTGTCTGTCAGCCAAGGTGCAGGGCGGCCCTTTTCTTTTACTTGTTTCCTGGTGATCGGTGCATGGGCTTCAGCTACACTTAAGAAAATGTCCTTGAAGGCGACCCACGCTTCCGAGACGTTAATACAGTCTAGTACCGTTTCCCATTGGACCGCTTTCAGACTATCAATGAATGATTGTTGACTGTAGTTTTTGTAGTTCCTGTATTCACGTGATCGAGCACGACCGACCTCTACCCCGGCTTTGGCACATGTCAGGATGAGATTGTGGTCGGAGGCTCCCCAGGCCACACTCAGACTCGACCTGTGCCGATCCGGATTAGAGACAAATATGTTGTCGATGCACGTGGCGGAGGCCTCTGTTATACGTGTTGGTTGCGTTATGAGAGGGACCAGTTGGTATAGGCTCATAAGAAATTCCAGAGGTGTTGTTACTGGTGTTGATTTACTTAGATCCACATTGAAATCCCCCATGATCATAACATCGGTATTCTCTTTTTCAGCTGTTGCACTGAGATCATGCACAAATGATTCAGCTGCGTTCCTCCACGCACAACCAGAGTTAGGTGGACGGTAAATGCACGCGAGTAGTGTCTTTCGTGCCTTTTCTGGTTTTACCTCCACACAGCACACTTCTAGGTCAGTATGCTCGAGATCAGGACGGTGCTCTGAGGGGATAGTCCGTTTTTATCTTTTAAATCTGTCAATTACTTATTTCACATAGAGCATCCACGGCAATTTCTACTTGTTATCTATGTATAATGTTGTTCTGATCATTTGTATGTTAAAAGTATTGAGTGAAATTTTTAACCTAGATGTTTATCACTACTTCTGTACTTCTCACCCATTTGACCACTCTTATGATCCGGTGATGGGGAGGGCGGCGCGTCCCTACCTCTGACCACTCCTCTTAACAACAACATTGTAACTTTTTAACAACATTGTAATTTTTTAGCTTTTGTGTGAATATCTTAATAATCATTCTGTATTCAAATGTGTAATCACATAGAGCAACTCTGAGTGACAAGTTATTTATTCAAGTCACAATAGTTACATAGGGTGTTTTAATTAGGAGCAAGTCTGTACACTACGACACAATGATAAGCAGTACCATATTAAGCAGTATCGCAAACAGGTGGGCAGCTTGGGTCGTGTTAACATTACTCGTATGTAACGATGGAAAAGCCATAAAACCTGTGCATTCAATTGGGGATGAAGTAATTACATCACATAAGCAACAAATCAACGAGGGCACTTGCCTGGCCCGATAACCTCCTTGAAGAAATAGCTGTAACTTGTAAAAGTTAAACACTCATTCACTCACTGACACTGAAATGATATATAACTGGTGGACGTCCCAACTACTAAGTGATCCTAAGTACCTAATACCAGCCCAGAAGAAAACAAGAAATAGCCATGCCTTGAGGTACATTGTACCAGAGTTATCAACCAAGGATTGAGGTGTTCAAAAATTCATTCTTTCCTAGAACTATCGCAGAGTGGAACTGGCTGTCACCAAGTACAGTAGGGGCATTGTCATTAGATAGCTTTAAACAATGTCTAGAGTTAGCTGTTCAAGGGTTAGGTGTAAAAAGTCGATCGGTGTAATGTAGTCAGCTGCCGCCGCGCCGCGTGTCTGCGAAGCTGGTGTGTTATGCCAAAAGGCGGTTATACCGGCTATACAGATACAGCTACAGATATACATGTACACTCCTCGGTCACGGTAGGTTGTTGCCCTTTGACCTATCATCTCCACCCGCCCACGTGCGTGACGTCATGTTCTCGTTCCCGCCACGAGGAGTCGCGTCATCCCGTGTTTGTGTGCGTAGATAGGAAACCGCAGAACCGTTTTCAAAACATAACACACCGCACTCTGACTTTCGACTGGAACAACTGAAGCTTCTGAGAACCGATCACTGGCAGGCCCCGGCGTTGTGCCCCTGGGAAAGGCACTTTACACCTATTTCGTCACTCAAGTCAGGTGAAAACTAGTAGCGTTGCAGCCTCGTATGGGGCTAAAAGCTGGGGCCAATATCTATCTAGAACCGTGCCTATTTCGGTCTATGCCTGAATGGGTTAGGATCAGGCACGGTTCTGGATAGTCTCCGCGTCTCTAAGAACGTAGATTTGCCCCAGGCACGGTTCTGGATACGCGTGGACTATCCTGAACCGTCCCTGAGCATGCTTCTGGATGAAGCACGGTTCTGGATACACCAGGGCCCCATGTTTGAGAATAACAACGAGAACTCAGATATGGTTGTCATAACATCCCAACGCCTTTGATTTTAAACCGGAACCCCGATAATTACCCCTACCATAACCCCTGCCTATGACAGCAGAACTTAGCATAAATGTCGTCCTTTCTCCAGTTTGATGTGGCATAAATAAAAGACACACACGGAAAATAAACTTTTGTGAACTTTTATAAAATCACAACAAACAAATAATGGATAGTTAGTCCCCACTTTTAGTGAATCGACCTTGTCTCGAGTATCTGTGTTTCTGAATTAGGGAGAAGAGATGCAGAGTTCAGTGGTCGTTTGGATTTGTGCTGAGCATATTGGTTTTAAAAAATCTTAAATCTCAATTTACAATGGAAAACACGTCCAATAGCTAAAAGAACCTCCACAGACCTAAAAGAACCTATACGGAAATACTCATTCATGTGGAAATTTAGGGCGTCAAACCTGAGTGTAGGTAAAAGAACCCAACATACTAGTACTTGTTGAGAAGAGTAGAGGTGACCCAGTGTGCATGGCTAAATACGCTAGCCGTAGGGAAGCCGCATTGCACTAGTACTAGGTAACAAAAAAATAAAGCGTCATTCTTCGTTTTTAGTCTGAAGTCTATCGCTTTGCCATCACCTTTTACATGTATGTCCACCTCCGTCAGCTAAACCACGTCATCAGACGACCACCATATACGCAAGTTGATGTATAATTCAGTCCTCCCTGACGACACCTGACGACACGGGACAGGCACGCACGCACACCTGAAGCGACGTACGCATTTTTCAGTCGACACTTCAACGCAAGTCTTAGTTCTTTGCCGTCATCAGAGAGCGTCTGTTTCGGCATTTACTGAAGTCTTTAAGAAAACGTTTCGTCTGACTGCCTGTGAGGTAAGGTATTTTGATATTTCAGATTTAACAGTTTCAAACAGTTTTCAAATAGTTTAACTCGTCTCGTGTGAGCACTTGAAGTATTTTGTCTTTCTTCAGAAACATAAAATGTCGACGACGTTTTCATGGTTTGAGAATGGTGTGTAGGATCTAAGATGGATTCTGTCTCTGAGACTCCGTTGTGTTTCGGCGATGAAGATTGAGGCGCGACCTCCAGCTTTATGACCTACTTTCCCCCCTTTTTCTTCCAGAAGTGTGTAAGATGGAGACGAAGACTCAAGAGATGTCTGTTACCTCCACGAACTGAGGTTTTGTTTTCTATATGTTTGTCAGACATGAAGACGAGTTTTTCTAGGGCTGTGCAGGATGGAACCAAACACTCCGTAGATATATAGATAGGTTTTGATTCCAGTGTGTTTGTCTATTTGTCAGAAACATAAGACGAAGACGACAGTGTTTTTTTTTGTTGCAGTAGTGTGTATCGGATCTAAGATGGACTCCGAGACGCCGTGGTGTTTCGGCCGGCGATGCACGATGAAGATCGAGGCGTGACCTCCAGTTTTAGGCCCTAATTTCTCCCTAGCTTTTTCTTCCAGAAGTGTGTAAGATGGAGACGAAGACTCTAGAGATGTCTGTTACCTCCACGTACGGAGGTTTTGTTTTCTATATGTTTGTCAGACATGAAGACGCCTTTTTCTAGGGGTGTGTAGGATGAAATTGTACACTCCGTAGATATATAGATAGGTTTTGCATCCAGTATGTTTGTTTGTCTGAAACATAAGACGAAGACGACGTATTCTTACAGGAGTGTTTAAAAGATGAACTCTGAGACGCCGTGGTGTTTCGGCGGGCGGGGCACGATGAAGGTGTCTGCGGTGCAGATCGTGCTGGGGCTGGCGTGCGTGGCCGCGGGCATCGCCGGGAGCGTCTGGGACGCCTGGTTCGAAGATACTGGCTACGGGATCTGGTCTGGCATACTGGTGCGTACAGCTGAAGAAAATCTCCGTGCAGATGTCTGTTTCATCAGTGTACCGTCTGTAGGAATTCTTGTTTGTGGTGTGTGTGTGTGTGAGTGCGTGCGAGCGCGCGTGCGGGGAGGCCTGGTACGAGGACGTCGGTTACGGGATATGGAGCGGCATACTGGTGCGTATACTCGTAGGACAATGCAAGTCTCCGTGTAGATGTCTGTTACCTCCTCGCGAATGCTTGGTTTCCGGTGTTTTTGTCTGTATGTCTGTCTCTCTCTGTCTCTCTCTCTCTCTGTCTGTCTCTCTCTCTCTCTCTCTCTCTCTCTCTGTGTGTGTGTGCGTGCGCGCGCGTCTGCGTGAGTTTATTCTCAGAGTGTTTGTCTGTTTGCTTGCTTCTGTGTTCTTCATTTCAAGATTCGGATGGGACAACGTGAAGGTGGTACTAACAGACGAAAATGACCTACATAAATAAATCATAGGTAAAATAACAAATGTTCCAAGCCTTTTTGTACTTAAGGTATATTTGAAGGGTTTGACTTATTTTCTTGCATGCTGTGGGAGAGGTTTTTTAGAGGGTTTGCAGTCGTCGGCAAAAAAGAAACTTAGTACAGTGAACTGATCATATACTGTTAGAAGTAAACGCACATCATAAAACCTATAAAAAGCCCGACTAATAAAACCAGTTAAGCAGGCCAGATCTGTTATTCTGACTGGCATTAATTAGTGAAGGACTTTACAAAAGGACCACGCAAGGCGGACATGGAAATGATTTTAACCCGTGCATAATTGATAGGCTTTTTGTATCCGGACGTCCATGACTTGTTGAATAGCTTATGGAGGTCTAATTCAGGGTCACGTACAGATTTCATAACCGGCATGCACTGATTTTCAAGCAGATGTAGGGTTTGGCCTGGGTTGAAATGAACAGAGAAAATGCGCACCACTAGACGTCTGAAGGGTTGCCGAGTACTTTAAAAAACAATAATTCGGAGATCTCATAGCTCCATGAAATATGTGAAGTTTATGTAAATGATTTTTGGGGGATTGTATTATTGAATATGGAAATAAGGTTACAATTAACATAATCTAGTTTAATTTATGGTTTTCTTAACTCAAAGGACAACATTTTGCGAGTGAGCAAAATGAGTAAAATGTGCGGAAACACAAACACACACACACACACACACACACACACACACACACACACACACACACACACACACACACACACACACACACACACACACACAGGCACGCCAAAAACAATACCTACAATTTGGAGGTAAAAAGTTGAGGTGCGAATAATACGTCTGCTCTGCTCTGGCCGTAAGTGGCTTTTTGACATCAGTTTTTTATGATTTCTAAAAGCGCATTGAGTTTGAATGAAGGCTTGCACGAGTATTCTGGGTCTTAAGGGCACACGCAATGATATTCTTTGTTCTTTGGCAAGATTGAAATGTCCAAACCTAACGTTAAGTCGTGTTTTCTGTAGTTCGTTATGACTGGTGCAGCGGGGATTCAAGCCGCCAAGGACTGGAAACCGTGCTGGGTAAGCCATGATTTTTTTATTATGATGTTTACCGAAGCAAAACATATTGTTTTTACTTATTTAAGTTTCTTCCTCTTCTGTTCCAAACACTAACCTCTGACCTGGCCAGTGACATAATTTGTCGACGTCTGTCACCATGGTGACTGGTGTTGGGTTACGTAATGTTGTAATTTCATGGTCTGCTCAACTCCTGTCACCATATTTACCCGTAGTACATGTATGTGAATGTGTTTGAGTAAAAATTAACAGGGCAGACCATGTCCGAAGGTAAACATTATGCATTTGCTTTGCAAATGTTACTTCTCTAGTTTTTTTTTAATTTTCGTAGTTATACCAAGGAATGCGAGTGGCTGGGCCAGTGACGCTCAACATTATAATATTAAACTGTGAACTTTGTACATTATTTGGTCTGTACCTTATAGTAGCCTAGATGTCAGACCGTTGCAAGGACGCACAAAAGCCAGCTCCTTTACGTTATGGTTAGCCTAGATGCCAGACTGTTTCCAGGGCCTACACAGGGCAGCTCCTTGACTTTAGTGTTAGCCTAGATGCCAGACTGTTTCCAGGGCCTACACAGGGCAGCTCCTTGACTTTAGTGTTAGCCTAGATGCCAGACTGTTTCCAGGGCCTACACAGGGCAGCTCCTTGACTTTAGTGTTAGCCTAGATGCCAGACTGTTTCCATTGCCTACACAGGGCAGCTCCATTACTCTAGGGTTAGCCTGGATGCCAGACTGTATCCAGGGCCTAAACAGGCCAACTGTGAACTCCTCTGCTCCTTGGATAACATGTCCCAAAGGAACTTTTACCACTGCCCTCTGACTTTTTATTTACGAGGGGATGTCATTTGGGTTTATTAATGAAGCTTTTAATCTGTAAAGGTCAAGGTTCCCGAACAAGAAAGTCATGACTGTCTTATATTACACCCCTGGGAATGGAGGCTTAAAAACGTCACGTTTCGCCTCAGCTGAGGATGACTGCTTTACCTTCGTTTGAATAAAAAATGTTAAATGTAGTTGTAGAGTCATTTGGGGCCGTAGGAACATCTGATGATGATAATGATGGTGGCATGTGGCATTATTTAGCAAGCACAAATTGAGAGTAATGACCTCGCAGGACAATCATGTCTTTTTAGCAATGGTTTGTTCAAAAGCTAATCCACTGTCTATGGCACGTTATTGGAAACTGGGGCCCATCCCTATCCTTTTAGTGCCTTGTACCTCCCCAACCGAAGTCAGGTACCCGTTTGACAGCGGGGTGGAGTGTACTTATAAACAATTTAAACGGTAAAGGTAATCCAAGAGCCTGGTCAGTGTGTTGTTACTTCACTGCCAGGGGCACGGTATTGGAAGGCAGAGCCCATCCCTCTCCATAATTTCACCGCCTTATACCTCCCCAATCGAAGCCAGGTACCCATTTCAGAGGGCCTGCAAGGGGGGGGGGGGTCCCGACAACGCTATACGCTGAATTCGGAAATTCTAGATTACGCTTTACGATAAATTCCAAGTGGTCACAATGCATTACGTAGAATTAAAATGGCAAATACGCTATACGTAAAAGTATTAGAGCAGTCCGTCTACGCTCTGCGTAGCATTAAAACGGCCGATTACGCTCTACGGAAAAGGGCTTGCCGGCCCCCATTTCACAGGTAGCAATTTTTATTTCCAGATCCTGTGTTTCCTGATAACCAGTGCCCTGTCGGGTCTGGTGGCCATCTGTGTCGTCCTGCCGCTCAGCTTCGTCGCTTTAGGAGAGGACAAACTGGACGTAAGTAGTCAAAACTACGTGCACATTTCATTTGATGCTTTCGTTCTGTTGTATGAAGACATGGAACAAGGGATACCGTACCAAAGGAAGACTAAGTCAAAGAGCAGTTACTCAAGCCACTGGATATGATTTTGGAAACGGTCAGACGTTTCAGGTAACATCCACTACCTTTCGTCAGTGACAGTAACAGACCGTAGGACAATTGCAGGTTTATAAGCAAGAACTGGTCATTGATATGCAAAAAAAAAGGAATATCATATCAACCATGTCCAGTTGCTTGAGTAACTGCTTTTAGGCGTATTTTGTTACCTGGATGTCTAACCTTAAATTCATCGACGTACAAAGAAAGACTACTTTAGCAAGAATAGTTTAATAAAATAGATCTAGAGTAGAGTAGCAGTTACATTGTTCCTCTTACTTGATATTGCATATCTACTGTTTATCCTGTATGCATACCAACGTTATTAGATTTAAGTAGAGATAGTAGGTTTGATAAGTATATCGTACACGTAGAACTTCATGTTAGCACATAGTCTTATATCACCACATTTTTCTTGTCAATTTCTGTTTGCAATTAGCCCTCGGGCATGAATTTGCAATAAACAACTCACTCACTATATATCACAAAGGATTAGACGTGGCGACTGAACAGTATACACCATACATATACACTATCCCAGACCAACAGACTGGCTGTGGATTGCATCCTGATGGTGGCGGCCGCGCTACAGGGCATCCTGTCTGGGGCCACCTTCTTCATGGCGTTCTGTGGATGCTGCACGGTCAAGGGCAGGAAGAGCTCGGTAAGTTGTGTTTTTGTTTGTTTGTTTGTTTGTTCGTGGATGAGTGGAAGCAACCGGAGACACTTTTTTCATGGCTTTCTGTGGATGCTGCACCGGCAGGAAGAGTTTGGTATGTACCTCTCTGTTGTATCCAGAACCGTGCTTTATCAAAAACCATGCTTGACACAGGCACGGTTCTGGATAGGCCACACGTAACAAACCTGGACAAATTCACCAGGGCACAGCACTAGGTCTGACAAGGATTCGAACTCTAAACCTCTAGATTCTAAATCAACAACTCTTACTATGCAGATGTCTTTCATACTTGTCTAAAGATGTCAGAGTCTTACATTATTAAACTTGAATCGTTGAAACCTGTGTGAATCGTTGTTTCTCTCTCTACGTTCACCACAGGGTTCGACACCTGCCGTGGACATTTTGTACCTTTAGTTTTCCAGAGTTCCTTACCACTGTTTCTTGTTCCTTTCCGTGTTGATCAATAAAACGAAGATCTTGTTTTTTTCAATGTACACTGCAGCGTCAGACACCTGCCGTGGGCGTCATGGACTCAGGGGAGTCACAGCGCCCCCTGGCGACTGTGGGAAGCCACCCTTACCTGCAGCCCTCCCCAGCCCATAATGTTAACGGTACAACATTTGCTTAAAGGTCATTCCGCTTAAATATTGTACTATATAGAGCTAACTTTTAACTAGAAAGGTCATATTTGCAGAGCAAGCGCACAGTGTAGTGTTTACCTTTGCATATAGTCTGCTCTGTTAATTCTTATTCAAACACATTAATGTTACATGTTTATGGTCAGACAGGAGTCTAAATCCCTCCTGCTATAAAATTGCAACATGATGTAACCCAACACTAGTTACCAAAGTGACAGACGTCTGGTTCGGGTCATTGACCTTTTTGGCTTGGAGCAGAAGAAGAAGAGGAATCAGAGCAAAAACAATATGTTTTCCTTCGGTAAACATAAATGTCCCTTATTCCTTACTTGCACCCCATTTTTGCTTAAAGGTCATTCCGCTTAAATTGTACTGTTTTTTTCCAGTGTCGATTCTGTGAAATGTTTGGGATTTTGAGTCTTCTTTGTATTTCAATAAACCAGAAACTCTTGCAAGTACACTGCGAGCATTGTGTAAAGTTTACACTCTCCAAGCAGAAGATAGGCCTGTTTTTGATGTATAAAAGGCTTGTTGTCGGGCTTTTTATTTGTCAGCAAGTTTTTTTGTATCCTGCCCTTACCCTCCAAGGCGAAGTTAGACATGTTTTGGCCAAGATAAGCAAAGAAAAGCCGGCAAAATAGAAACCCTGACAGAACGTCTAAAAAAATGTGTTTGGACATTACTTATGTACGTATTGATGTGCTTTTTTGACCGTTTCCCAAATTTCCAGGTCCGCCTCCGTCTTATGAGGAGGTCATGAGAACCACACTCTTTGGAGAAGAGCGGCACTGGCCGTCGAGAAGATAAAACAACGAAAGAGAAACGGCGGGGAAAGTCATTCTCCCTAGGGCTAGGTTGAGTAGCTTGCGCGGCGTACCATATCGCCTTACGTTTGCCTAAGACTAGTACGCCGCGCAAGCCACTCTGCCTAAGGGAGGATGAGGAAAGTGAGAAGATTTTTAACAAGAAGATAAAATGTTGATAAACCTTAAGGAAGACTGCAGGAAGAGGACAGTCAGAAATTCAATGCGCTATTTTTTTGTGCTGGAAAAACTCTGTAACAGCACTGTGATAACTATCAACTCACTGACAGATAAAATGTGGAATGTCCTTGCAATATCATACATGTTCATAGTAGAGATGTACGATGTAGCTCTTGTACAGTTAGCAGAATTCACCTCGCAGAATATGTTCTGTTTTGACCTGTGAAGCAGCGCTACCTATCTTCCTTCTCCATCATTGCATCCTCCCCTCCGAGTAGATAGCCAAGGGTGAAAATGAAAGGGAAGTGATCATGGAAGTAGACTTACAACCTCTTCAATTTTCACTTCATTTTGAAAAATTTGGAGAGTCGTGGGGGAAAAATATTGAAACCTGGTTCTGAACAGTTCATAGTGTGTCGTGTAAAATAAAGTTGTAGTTAATGTACTTAGAACTGAAATAGATTAATTAATTAAATAAATGTGTTTATGTTCCCAAAGCCATGCCATGTTGTTACTTGATGTAATCAATGACAAGGTCTCAATAATGCAATTATTAGCTTGGTCATTCTATGTTCTTTCAAATACATTTGCCAATGGGTAAATCTTGTTCATAGCATAAACATTTATCTGACTTACTATTAAAACACACATATTCTATAATACATAATACGAAAACCAGAAATTTGGTATAATAAAGAAATAAAGCTCAACTCATGGCACCAAGGCTAACAATAGAATGTGTGGTGTGTCAGTGAAGGTTATACGTGTGTTCTGTGGTATGTTAAGAGACATTTAGCAAAAGCAATGGCTATTTTTAAAATGAAAATCAAAATCATCATGAAACTTCCGCATAATGTTCTTAATTGGGTTTATTACAAAACTCAAATACATGTACATGTGCACCTCCAATTGTCAATTGCATATTTTGTCTCCACTCTACAAGATATAAAGTGTACAACATTATCATTCCACACCATCTTTACAAATTCAAATGCCAGCCTGAGTGAATGTACATGTACATGTATATAACATTATACATTTTGTTAAACTTTAACCAACCCCTGAAACTGCAAAATTCAATTAACTCTAAAATCTGCTGTATCAAGTCCTATTCCAAAACATACAGTGGTATGAAGTATAATGTTGCATTCATATATATACCGATAACACAAGAGGCTATCTTAGATTATCTAAGGGTCTACAGTGCTGCAAAAGCTTAGTATGAAATGTTGATTGTTCTCATAATGTTTGCAAAGTGTTGCCATCTGAAAATTTCTTTCACCAGTGATATGAACCTGTGATGCTTTCCCTAGATATCCATTCTTGTCATACATTTGTAAATCACACCATTAGTATATTGATTACTTATGGAATAGTTGGATACCTGTTCACTGGTATATGTAGCATGAATAACATAAGATTAATTGGTGGAACTGTCAATTGTCACTTGAGTAACAGGTGAAACTCCAAGTACTGTGGCTAAGCTCAGCCCTCCAGGCCAAAGGTTTGGAGAAGCTTGCTGTATGATTTAGCCCAGTACTCTGAGTCCAGAAGCTTCTTCTTCAAACTTTGTGCGGCCCTAAACTCTCTGGGCCCATCCGTCAGGATCTTGATGATGCGCTTAGACAGCGTTTTGGCGGCTTCATCGTCGTCATCGTCGATCTCTACGATCGTGCGGTCGAACTCGGGGTCTTGTTTTGTCAGGAACTTTGCAAGACCAGATTTGTTGGAAATCACAACTGGCACCCCTGCGGCGATGGCCTCCAGACCAACCAGTCCGAATGGCTCTGCACGAGACGGCATCAGAATGACATCGGCCTTTCCCATGTCCTCGCACAGCTCCTCCTGTGTAGCGTACTCCAAGGGAGTGAAGACGATGTTACCCGTATAGGCTTCAATGATGCTCCTGCTTGCTTGAAAATCATCTCGTCTGATGCCGCAAAGTCGCCACTTCGTGTGGGGTAGTTTGTCAATCACCTTGCCCATGGTCTTTGCGGCCAGATCAATGCCTTTCAGCCTCTCCACGCCCTTGACCCTGCCGATGGACAGCACCACTTTCGTTTCTGTGTCAGCCGGTGGCTTCAGTTTCATATCGATGAAGATGTCAGATGGCTTGGGTAACAGCTCGTGATGTTGTAGCGTTAGCTGACTTGTCTGATGCTTGTAGTACTCATACATCAATGGACCGACTGAGAAGAGAACATCAGCGTGCCGTAGGTCATCCAGAATGTTGCGGCTCTCCTGGCCGATGCTCAACACCCTCTCGTCACCCTTGTACTGACTGGTGTCTTCTGGCATCACATGTGCTACCTGGATGAGTTTGGCGTCCGGAAAGCGTTCCTTGATCCGTCTTGCTGCATGACTTGTGAGGTGTATGTGGCCAACGATGAAGTCGACATGTGAGGGAAGGTCTGGATATCGGACCTGGTGGTCAATGGTCAGCCAGGAGAGCTCTGCCTCTCTCGGATCACGCTTAAAAGTTGTTGGGAAAACCAGCTGAATTCCATCAGCAGCCGCGTCATCCATGTCTTGTTGTGTGGCAGTCAGGACTGTGCAAAGGACCATTGCTCCTTTTGAAGCCAGAAAGCACCCGATCTGGCGGTTGACTGTGGATATGCCACCCTTTCTGGTCCCATACTCATCATTGAGCAGCAGCACCAAAGGCCTTCTTCCAGATCCTGGAAAATCAGGTCAAAATCAAGGAAATACTCATTCTCTTATCTTGTCACTTACAAGTGCTTTACACTTTATTTACATGTATGTCAAGAAACAACTTGTAAAAACAGAATCCAAAATAATAAGGGACAATCCATTTTATTCCTTTTTTTTGACTTGAGATTTAGAAAATGAAGTTTTCAATTCAAGTTATTTAGAAATCCAAGAAACTCATATCTAGATATGCAAGACATATTGAGTCAATTTCCTCATAGAGAGTTTTGATTATTCAGACATGTAGGGTGAATTTCTGGAATTGGAAGGCAAAGATACATGGACTTTGAGTAATTTTACTCAAGACCGGCATTCTGAGTAATTTTACTCAAGACAACCATTCTGAGTAACTTAATAAAAGCTAATACTAACATCAATTATTTCAAAAGTAATCTAAGATTTTATTTCTATTAGAAGATGCTGAGGGAATTTAAATGATAGTTAGCAATGACCTGTTGTGTGAGAACTTCTCATCAACTAAATTAAATGTATCTTGATTGGCCATTAAGTATCGCACTGCCATTATCGCTCTGCCATGCATGATACATGTAACACAGAATATCTCATATGTTAATAAAGTAATGACTGTGACTGAAAACTGTTTCTCTTAGACCAGTTTTAGGCTGTCTTGTGTTTTTGCTAATTCCTGTACTTTCCAATCATTCATTCTTTTTGATACGTTGCAAACCAAATTCTATTATATATAATATCAAAACTTAAAAAAAAAGAAAACAGAAGGCTAGGAAACTGTTACAGTACCAGGTTTCTCAGCTCCTGGCAGCTTATCTTGACTTCTAGGCTTGTCACTGCCTTGTAGTTTTTGAACCAGAGCTTTCAACGTGCGGTTTTCCTCAATCAGCTGTGCCAGCTTGTCCTCCTGATGCCCCTCACGAGACCTAGAAGGTCCTTCGGCTGCTGGTCGCTTGGCTGGTTGGGAATGTAAAAGCAAGGTCTTAATAAGTTACCTGGAACATTAGTTGGAATGCAAGAGCCTCTCCCCCACATTTTTAAGCATCACAGAAATTCTAAACCTCTAATTACATGTTAATGATGGAAAGTGTTGGATCTTCTGATGACTGCTAATGGTCTGGTGTGGTCCTCTCTTTGTTACCAGCTACCAAGACATGATATAAACAGGAGCTTATTATAGTGGGACATCAACATTCCATTAAATGCAGTGCATAACAGAGCATGTATTCACTGTGCAATAAGCTCGCAGTGAGTTACTCACATGCTAAAACCAGGAAAATAACACCGCTGCAAATATGTCATGACTAAATAATAAAATTATATATTCAACTGACAGTACCAAGTCTTTGAAAGTATATACGCTCACCTGCACCTCCAAATGCCTGAAGTAATTGTTGATGAGACTCCTCCCAGTATCTGGACTCCAGTAGCTTTGCTCTAAGGTCAGCTGCCTTGCGGAACTCTGCTTTGGACATCCTTAGGACTTTCTTAATCTGACTTGCCCAACGCCCAACGTCTACAGAATCGTCGCCTTCTACTTCCAGTACAGAGTGATGGAATTCTGGGATGACCTCCTCAACCAAAGTGGCCAGTCCTGATTGGTCAGATATGAGGACCGGAACGCCGGCTGCCATGGCCTCCAGACCGACCAGTCCGAAGGGTTCTGCACGGGAGGGCATGAGAACCAGGTGGGCCTGCTGCATGTGTCGGCAGATGTCTTCCTGAGTGCAGTGTGGGAGAAGTGTGGGGATCAGTTTTCCTGAGTTGATGCAGGCTTGGAGAATGGACATAGTGGCCTGAAACTCCTCCTCACTTATGTTACAAATCCGCCATAGGATCCTCTCCAGACTTGTTTCTGCCACCCTTACCAAGGACTTGGCTGTAAGGCCATAACCTTTCAGCCTCTCTACCTTATTGACCCCACCGATGGACAGGACAACTTTCTCCTTGGTTTCCCTGTACTGTACTGTAGTTTTCTGGAACAAGTCCGATGGTTTGGGCAGGAAGAGATGGTGAATCGGCTTCTTGTTTTCAGGGATTGCACGGAAGTAATTGGTGAAGTGGTCATGTATGTTGTGTCCCACAGAGAACACAACATCTGCCTTCTCTGCATCCTCTCTGATGGAGTCTTCCTTCCTCCCAATGCCCATGGCCTCCTCATCATCCATGTACTTTGCTGTGTCCTCTGGTATCGTCCCGATGACAAGACCGAGGTTGGCTTGGGGGAAACGCTGCTCCTGAATGGCTGCTGCTGCTCTGCTAGTGACCCCGGCATGACCCACAATCCACCCAACATCCTCTGGGAGTCTGGGATAGCGGCGGTGGTGGTCAAAGGTCAGCCAATCCAGACAGGGTTCCCTTGTGTCTCCCTGACTGCAGTATGGGAGGATGAGCTCCACTCCATCAACCTCAGCAGCCTTCCTGTCCTCTTCTGTATCCTGCAGAACTGTGCAGTAAACTTTCCTCCCCGCCCCTGTCAGGACCTGTGCCACCTCCCGGTTTACGGATGTGACGTACTTGTCGATGACCAGCAAAACTGCCCTGGGGTCTGATGATGGTTGTTGCTTCAGACCAAGGGAGAGGTACACTGGGAGGTTTGGAACTAAACAAAAAGGAATGACTCACATTGAACATCATGAGTGTCAGATCACTGTAAGTTAATTTTACTATAATTTTACTTAAAATGCAATTGACTGCAATCATGAGCAATTACTCAAAATCATGCTATATGTTTTTCCTGAATACTATTAAATGATTTTTTACAATGATATTACTAGAATTCAACAACTTTTTAAGGTGTCGTGTATGTGTGTGTGAGTGTGTGTGAGTGTGTGTGTGAATCTGCATATGTGATTCAGAAACTGTATGAGTGTCAGAGTGAGAGACAGAGGGAGGGACGGAGGGAGGGACTGTGTGTATGTATGTGATTGTCTGTGATGTCAGTGTTTCCGTGTGTGTGACAGTGTGAGCATGTGTGTGACAGTGTGTGCATGTGACAGTGTGTACGTGTGACAGTGTACATGTGTGTGACAGGTGACGGCTGTGACAGTGTGAGCATATATTGTGTGTGACAGTGTGAGCATGTGTGTGTGAGACAGTCAGTGTGTGTGTGTGACAGTGTGCGTGTATGAGCATGTGTGTGACAGTGTATGACAGTGTGAGCATGTGAGTGACAGTGTGTGTGACAGTGTGTGCGTGTGACAGTGTAAGCATGTGTGTGATAACGTGTGACAGTGTGAGCATGTGTGTGACAGTGTGAGCATGTGTGTGTGTGTGTGTAAGAGTGTGAGCATGTGTGTGAGTGTGAGCATGTGTGTGTGTGTGTGACAGAGTGTGAGCATGTGTGTGACAGTGTGAGCATGTGTGTGACAGTGTGAGCATGTGTGTGTGTGTGTGTAAGAGTGTGAGCATGTGTGTGAGTGTGAGCATGTGTGTGAGTGTGAGCATGTGTGTGTGTGTGTGACAGAGTGTGAGCATGTGTGTGACAGTGTGAGCATGTGTGTGCAGCCTGATACATACAGCCAAGAAGGTTAAAAAAAAGGTCAAATTTTGAACCGCCTTGCTACTGAGGAGAGTGATATCACAATAGTCCCTTACCTTTCACCTCTTTGTCATAAGCTTTTTTCCTTGCAGGAAAATCCTCATCCTCTTTTTTCCTTTTCTGCAGATTTGAAGGCCCAGGAACTGGGTCTTTCCGTGGGTCTTCCTTCTTCCCTGAGTCTTCCTTCTTCCCTGGCTCTTTCCCTGTGTCTTCCTTCTTCCCTGGGTCCTTCCCTGGGTCTTCCTTCTTCCCTGGCTCCTTCACGGGGTCTTCCTTCTTCCCTGGGTCCTTCCCTGGGTCTTCCTCCTTCCCTGGCTCCTTCCCTCGGTCTTCCTTCTTCCCTGGGTCCTTCCCTGGGTCTTCCTCCTTCCCTGGCTCCTTCCCTGGGTCTTCCTTCTTCCCTGGGTCCTTCACTGGGTCTTCCTCCTTCCCTGGCTCCTTCCCTGGGTCTTCCTTCTTCCCTGGCTCCCTCCCTGGGTCTTCCTTCTTCCCTGGGTCCTCCCCCTGAGTACCACCCTTTGCATTCATCAGTTCCTCTATTGTATCTGCCATGCTCTTGTTGACCTCAGTTAACTTCTTATTTTCGTCCTTTTGTTCCAGGATGATTTTCTGTGCCTTCTCATCCTTCTCTTTTAGCCTGGTGATCTCCTTAGTCAGACTGCGCACCATGGCTTCAGTCTGTTCTCTGGCTTCGTGCATCTGTTCCCTGTGCTCACTTTCTAAACGTCTGACTTGTTGTTGTGATTTCTCTTTACTTGTGTGCATGGCTGTCTGTACCTGTCTGGCTGTGAAGTTCAGTGCTGGGATGTCGTCAGTCCTATCACAGAGCTGGTCCTCTCTACTCACCACGGCCAGGTCTAGACTGCTCAGGTTGGAACAGTCCACATGACTGATGGGGGGTGGCAGGGCCAGCAGGTTGTCAACAGAAGTGGTACGGACCAGCCCTGAACATTAGGAATGATGGAGTTAATACTTAAGAATCAAATATCAATTTTCAAAAATTTTAGTTTGTTTTAAATTTTGTTAGCAGAATTTGTGTTGAAACTGATAAATTATTGGCAAATGCCATCTGAAATAAATTTGAGGTTTAATCTGTCTGTCAAAAAAACAACATACATGTAAGGCCACACCAATTTTAGTTTTGAGATTTTGCAAATTCAGGTTACCAGTATAAATCACCTCCAAAAGTTGAAGAGATTGTAGCTATTCTTTCAGCCATCAATGCAGTGGTTTGATTAAAAGTTTGAAATGGAAGTTTCAAATTACATAAACTGGCTCTTATCATAACATTTTCTTGCCCTGCTGCAAAAGTTGTACATGTATGTTTTCTGAAATAATTCGAGAACCAACAAATCAAATTGTTGTGGCCTGAGTTGTACATGTCGTGAAGTTCTCACCTTGCCCCAGTCTGTCCCGTACTCGCACATAGTCCTCATGCTTCACGTGGAGCCTCACGATCAGCTGGGCGCCCTTGACCTTGTCCTGTAGGTCGTCCGAGATGAGGATGTGTGAGAGTTGTTGAGACAGGGTTCCCTCCCCCACCCTGTAGTGGTTGTGGTAGAACCTGTCCACGTCAGTCTGGCGCAGGAACGTCAGGAGGAGGATGACAGACCCACTAAGGAGACCCGTTAGGAAAGCCTTGTGTGACAGCAAGACCTGTTCTGCTTTTTTGCGGCGAACGTCATCCATTAACACATCTGCAGTAAACAGTGTGCACTCAAGATCCAAAATACGCGCCATGAGTTGTTCCTGGCGTTCTCTACTGATGCCCCCCTGAGCAGAAGTTTGTGGCCCCAGGCCCAACTGTAGTGGCACAGGAAGGACTAGATCTGAACAGCGCAGTTCTGGAGGTGGATACAAAAGGGTGGAGGGAAATGTTTTATTAGTTATGGTATTACAATATGAATACCACTGACCACAGTCTAAATGAAAATGGTATTATCAAAGTGCACATCTTCAAATAGCTTCCAAAAACCATTTTGTTTGTCTGTCTAAATACAATGTTAGTTTGAATAATTATTATCTAATTTCCGTCACTCAGCTCCTTTGTTGCATGCAGTCATCCCAATAGCCTGGGTTCCAGACCCATAGCACACTGGACACAAAGTATCTCAGTGAGATCCTTTGTGTCCAGTGTGCTATGGGTCTGGCACCCAGGCTATCATCTCAACAGCTCACATCACTTTCAGAGATTCTATAAAACTTTAAGCCGGCGGCAGTACAATGTATAATCAAAGGATGAATATGTATGTATGTTTGTATGTATGTATGTATGTTTAAAATTCCTTCTTACCGGGATATTTTATCTTCAGTTCATCCACAGTACTCTGTAGTTCTGCATCTGACAGAGCTTTCATCAGGACCTCTATGGTGGCTCTCTCTCCGTTGAGCCTGAGCCATTCCTCCAACAGGTCCATACAACGAGAATTGTCATCTGGGTTCCTGCCTGTGATGTTGTTGATAGCTGCTTGCTGAAACCCAAGAAAGAAGGCCAGGTCCCCCCAATGTGATGAAACCCTTTTCTTGATGAAAAAGAAGTACCTTCGAACACCTGCAAAGCAACAGGGAAAACTTAGCAGTTATATTAAAAAGTTTAAGTCCAATACTTAGTAAGAACATCACATTTCACACTGTCGAATTTTATTCTACTGCTTGAGATGAATCAAGATGGCCATAAATGAACACATCAGGGCATAATAACCATTACTATATAAACAGGGTAGGTGGGCAGTTTAAATGTTTACTTATCTTTGATATTCTTTTATCAACTGATGACACCATGTGTCTGACATATGATCTACTAGTTTGGTCACTTGAATTCTGAGGAGACTACAGTAGAAGAGTCCAAAATTTGATGCACTGATTTTTATATACTTGGAGATAAGTTTTAACTCATGTATCATATTATTTCTACACATATTAATAGAGTATATGAATTAGTACCTTCTAATGCTTCAATAAAAACAATCATTATGGTGTTTATGAAATCTAAAAAATACAATATATGCATAGTGATACAAAAAGAAGTTACTTTAAAGAGATACTGCACTCATGGAATATGTTCTGTTTGTTTAGGAATGACCTCTGACCTTCCATTGCTGATCCCTCCCGAAGTTGAGCTGTTGTCTTCACAGGAGGCTGATCTCCGTTCTCCTTCTTCCTTTTTTGCTGACTACTGGAGGACTGTTCTGTGTCTATATGCCAATAAAATGCATACATATAAGTAATGTTACAGCGAACAACCTTTGGATACTCCTAATAATTGTAACAGTTATAAATAACCGTTCCCGACTTTATACCTTCGCCAAATGATGTTAATCGTTATGACTGACAATTTGTAGATTATTCCCCCTGTTGTGCAAATAGAATTTTCATGAATTATATCTATTTATCATATTCTCAACCAAAATACAGTATTATATCAACAAACAATGCCATTCTAGTATTTCCTCATAAATTATGCAAATGAGGTCCTGATTTGACTACATTATGTTTAATGATGTTCACCTTCACTGAACTTTCAAAGACCACAAGTATGAAATTCAAGGCAGTTATCATTACATAATTATAAGATTTTCTCATTAATTATGCAAATTAAGTCCTCATTTACATAATCAATATCTGCCTGTGTTTCTCTTGTTCTCAATTACCAATGTCACAAGCTTCAATAGCCCTAGTATAGAATGCAGCTGATTTATAGAATTTTCCGATAAATTATGCAAATTACATCTATATTTGCATAATTGTCACATAATTATATGAAGCATCACGTAAGCTACCTACATACCAAAAATCATGACGATCCGTCCACCGGTTCTTGAGTTATCCTCTTTTGAATATTTTAAAACAGATGGCCCTGCAGTTCCAGAGCAAGCTGCTAGGGGGCCCAAATTCACGTCACTTCTTCCCCAGCACAAAAGCTACCTACCACCCAAATTTCGTCACCCTAGCATGTCTAGATCACGAGATATCAAAACCGGAAGTTCAGCTGCACATAACTGATCGAGAACCACTAGGGATCCGAAATTTAATCATTAAATTTTCTAGATCTCATCAAGTACCTACCTACTAAATATCAAGTCAATTCATTTTGTTTCCAGACACACACACACACACACACACACGAACGCCCCTGAAAACATAACCTTCTTGGCGAAGGTTACGTAAATAAATGTAATGCGAATCAAACCTGTTGCTAGAGAAGACCGTGTTCCCCCTGTGACAAGGGTTTCTGCACTGGCTGAGTTGGTCTGGAGGCGTTCTCTTGGCCCAGACTTCTCATCAGCAGATAGTACAGACAACTCTAGAACAAACAAAATATTTTCAAGTATTCTAAATGTTGCATCAAACATCTTTTCAATCAAATGGTGTCTTCAATCAAATGTCCTCATGTATGATGGTCTTCAGGCTGTGAGATCTTGCAAGAATTTATAAATGGTCAATTTGCATTATTTGAGAACAGTTTATAATAAATTGGCTGCATTCTATCCTGTCTTGACCGTCTGAAGTAGGAAGTTTCTGACATTGTGATTGACATTTACTGTAAAATTTACCTTCAGACTTTCTCCTCACTTTTCTTTCAGGGCTGCTTGCGGGTGATGCCAGGGGACTCCGACTCCGCTTTGCACTTCTTTTCTCTGTTGGAAAAGAGTTTAGATTTTATTATATACACTAATTTCAACATTTTTAGACATGACATAATGAGCGTATATCTTATATACTAGTGCCCCTTGTCTCATCTTGCATAACACAGGTACATGAAATACATTCAATGCAGCAATATGCATTAATCACAAATTGGTCAGTGCATGTGAAAATCAATATTATAATAATAATATCATATTGCCAGGCTTAAAAATCCATTCCTTCATAAATTCACTATGTATAAGATGAGCTCTGAGATTTTTAGACAACAGCTTCAGTGGACCAGGCCACAAAAACAGCATAAACATGCAGAGGCCTTAAGTTGTCCTGCCATACATGAAATGTTTGAGTGAAGGTCTCAGGAGGATTCTCACCACACACAAGACCTGTTTCAGACAGACTAGAACTCTCCATAGTGTAATAGCTACTGTACATACCTGGTTCTTGAATACTATCAAACTCCAAGTACAAGACACCAATAGGATGATAAGTGCGGGATTATATACCATATACCGTGCCAAGGTCAGAACTCCAAGAGTAAATGTTAAGAACTTTATGTTGAAATTGGAGAAACAGAAAGATCACTGACTTTAATAAGGCTAGGAAGTAGTAGAACACAAACAGCCTAGCTTGACCACTTGGGAAGTTTCACAACATATACATATATATAGCCTGGACATTCAGTCTCATTACACAAGAAGTAAGAATCTTGGACAGTGAACTTCTCTTACATGAGGTGTCAAAGGGACCATCTTCATCTTGGCTAACGACTCATGCATCTCCCCAATTTGAAATTACAGATCAAACTTGATTGCTTCATGGCAACTTCTACCTAGTACACAGATTAAGGAAGTTGTAATTTATAAAACTACAGATAATTTTTTTCTATTCACAGGTCACATAGAATGTGCATTTCTTTCAAGGAAAGGCATCATCTCATAGGCTCCACTTCATTTGAAACAATTGAATACTAACTAAAAAAAAACAACTGATATGTCACACACACACACACACACACACACACACAAACACACACACACACACACACACACACAAACACACACATATATAATATAAGACATATCAGTTAGTAATCATAGCAGTCAGTTCATCTTACATGAGAGATCATGAGAAAGTCCCTGGCTAGCAGTCAGTTCATCTTACATGAGAAAGTCCCTGGCAAAACACGTGAATTACCATCTAAGTAACCCTTTTCATGTTTATTCAACCGTGAATGTTGAAAACAAGGTAATACAGGGTATTTTTGATGGCGTGTTGGCCTACAATTCTACGTAACGCTACAAACTAATGCTGTACGAATGTACAACTACACCATATATAAATATGTACGTCACGTATTCACGAGATACCAGCAGGCCTTTCTAAAAGGAGTAAAAGGTCATTAATTGAGGGGAAGACAGTGACACATTTCCCCTTAACTGCGCGGCAAATACAAACTTCCCTGGCAAATTATTCTACTAAAGGCCGATGTACATGTAGTTAGTTTGATAGAGACTGATAGACTGTACTTTCACCTTCCTTCTCTTGTGCAGCAACCGTCTCCGCCTCCTTCGCAAAGTCGTCCCTGCCGATCTTTGTCATAAGGTCAACAAGTAGAGAGAGGTCTCCCCTGGGCAACTTCATCTTGTGTTCTAGTTTGACAAAGATCTCTTGCGGATTCAGGTGTTCAATCTCTCCAGCTGGCAAAAGTTCTTCGCTCTCTACGTAGGTGCGAAGTTCCTTGCTTTCTTTGTCTTTGAGGTGCTGCTTGATCCGCAGAAATAGATCGGAGCGGGACATTTCCGCCATGTTCAGCCTAATATGACTACTTACCTGTTCCGTGAGTGTGGGCAATCCCCCCGTTAAGTTTCAATATGTAAATTGGGGGTGGCGGGGGAGGACTTAGTTCTAATAGTTAACTAGTAACTCGCGTTCAGTTCTTTCTCTGGATATGAACTGTGCACACTTTGCCCTTAAACCCCTGAAAACTGCTTTACTCTTGCAAAACCACTTGAAATAATTGTTTAAACCGATTCGGACCCCCATTCGTACCTTGGTACGGTCCCATTGTTGTCTTAAGGTTATGACCTTACAGGTGAGCTCACCGCGTCTCTTGTTTAAAGAACAAACAAGTTTGGGGTAAAGTTGCCTGCTGGCTTGTGATTGCAGAATATATGATTCACAATAGCTACAATGTATGTAAAAGCACGTACAAGTTTTTGTTGAATTTGGTTAATGTTGTGTTGTAAGCTATCTTACAACATTCACTGTCTACTCACTATGGAACACCACTTCACTGTGGAACAAGCTTCCCCGTGAATGTTTCACCGCTAATTACAACCTCCAACGGTTTAAATCAAGGGTGAACAAATATCTGACCACGCAGTCATCACTGTAACCCAAAACATGTAAGTGGCTCTCACGAGCCTTGTTTTGAGGTGAATCATGTTGGGATTGCGCAATAGGCGTAATACCCGGGGATTGCACTGGAGATTGAGGAGTTGGGTCGCCCCCCTCTAAGGGGAAGCCAGGGGCGCATGCGCATTAGCCTGTTCAATTTCCAACCGAAAGGGAGCAGCCATTTTCGGTCCTTTAGCTATCTTCTGTCTTCCGAACCATGTGGGGCGCTGGAAAGCGTAAGACCCGTAAACCAGCCCGATTCAGCGACTTCACGGACGACCCGGACATGGCTGACGACTTCTCTCATGACTCCGACGCGCTGTCGGCCCATTCATCGCGTCACAGTCGGTCGGAACTCCAGGAGCACATGGAGCGTGAGCTCCACAACATGAGCAAAGACTTGGAGGAACTGAAGCTGGACATCCAGCGCACAAAGGACGACCGTACGACGCCCAAAGAATCGCTGGCACGGCAGTCTTCAGGTCGCAAGAGGTCGTCTTCTCCCTCCTCGCAGCGTTTATCGAGGATTTCGGCCGCCGTGCTGAGAGATTTTCGCAAGATGGCAGGTGACGTCACGAAGCGTGCCAATAGCTCTCCGCCCCCCTCCCACAGGTCCCGACGCCCGTCTCGGAAGTTGCACAGCTCCCCGGAGTTCTCGTCTACGTCCTCATCTTCGGACAGGAGTGTGTCTTCTGACACGAGTTATGGAGGTAAGCCTTCTCGCTCTCGATCTAGTAAGAAGAAGAAGTCGATGAAGAGCGGCTTACATAGAAAGGCAACAGATAGTGTGAAATGCCGAGTCATATATCCGCAAGAACGCCTGCCCGTCACGGAGGCAGGGGCTGTGAAGTACCATGATATGGAATGGCACCAGTTTCTGTACGGCTCTATGGATATCATTATATCAGCTGATGTGTCGAGGGCTGAGCGTAAACAACGCCAGAAGATCCTGAGATTCCTCATGCTTGAGGTACCAGAGTTTGGGTACAAGTCCATCCTTGACTTCAACGCTCACATCTTTGGGATGGTAGAGAGAAAGGAACTGCACTGGACGGACAGGAAATTCATGAAAAAGGTCCAGGCGATGAAATCACAGC
Organism: Branchiostoma belcheri; assembly: GCF_001625305.1. Lineage (NCBI taxonomy): Eukaryota > Metazoa > Chordata > Leptocardii > Amphioxiformes > Branchiostomatidae > Branchiostoma > Branchiostoma belcheri. Next base: position 338,622 of record NW_017804242.1, on the reverse strand, counting down.
ATTTACGGCGGCCGTTCGAGCACAAGGGTGGATCAAACAGTTCGAATCAATCTCAGAGAAGATACCTGCCTATGACATGTAAGGATTATAACAAGGGGGCATGTGAAGCCAGTCCTGATGCTAAACGGGCACATAGGAACAGCACTGGCCAAACCGTTTACCACTTCTGCCGGCCTTGCATCATCATGCGACAGTCACGACAGGAGCACCCGGCCACGCAGTGTCCCTACGGCGACCCGGCATACAGGGCTAAGCACACGCCCCCTGCCGGCCAGACAGCATGACTAGCTCCACCATCAGCCGAGTCTTCTAGCCTACTGACCGCACGATTTATGGACATGAATTCGGACTTCCCTTCTCCTGTATTGGCTGATGACCTTGACCTATGCCCATGGGCCGTACCTTGCCGTCCTGAGACTATAGCTACACGCTCCTTCCCATCCGATCTGGAGCTTCTAGACTTCCCCGATGATATGCAAATTCCTAGTTTATGGCCAGATCTGTACCACCCGCTGCCTCCGTCGTTACCAGCAGAGAGCATCGTCGCCCCCCGTGCCTTTCCCAGGCGTATCGCACACCGTAGCACCGCTCCCACACGGTGCCCAGTCCTGTCCCGTTGCATCGCTCCCATGCGGTCGCCAGGACTGCTCCGTAGTACCGTCCCCAGGCGGTGACCCGCCCTGTTCCGTGACATCGCGCTCCTGTGGTGATGAGCTGTGCGCTTACAGCAACTCTTCTCCGTCAGTTTGTCAGGGTGATTCCGGCTGCCCTTCAAGCACGTCCACTGAATCAGAAACACTCTCTCACCCACCCGACCAGACAGTCTCAAATGTGGCCATCGTGGACATCTCCACCTTCCGAGATCTGCATATCACAGTAGAGGCTTCCGGACAGTATAATTTCCAATCATGCAGGATCCCAGTCCCTTCTAAGTTGAAGGTCCCGGTCTGGCGCCAGCTTTTACAGGACTACCCAGACAAAGAGATCTGTGATTTCTTGGACTTCGGATGGCCTATCGGTTATGTGCTTGATACAACACCCACCCCGACCTCCCGCAATCATCGGTCAGCCGTGCTGTTCCCAGCAGATGTCGACAGGTATTTAAGTGTTGAAATGGCCTTCGGCGCTATACAGGGCCCTTTCTCGAATCCCCAATTCTCACCTTCCTTTATGACGTCACCGCTGCAGACTGTTCCCAAGAAAGAGTCAATGCACCGCCGCGTCGTCGTTGATCTCAGCTTTCCGGCGGGAGGGTCAGTAAATGATGGAATACCCCCACAGCATTACCTTGGAGAACATTTGGCGATCCCTCTACCAGGCCACTCCGCCTTCGAGCGTTTAATCCGTGACAAAGGGCAGGGCTGTCTACTCTTCAAGAGGGACTTGAGTCGTGCCTATCGCCAAATACCAGTTGACCCCAAAGACTACAATCTACTGGGTTTTCAGTGGGATGACCAATACTACTTTGACACTGTGTTTCCCTTTGGCCTGCGCTCCGCCAGTATGGCCTGCCAGCGGACAACTTCAGCAGTGCGGTACATCTACAATGCCCGAGGATTTGACTGTGTCAA
>NW_017804242.1:335490-337031 GCF_001625305.1 Branchiostoma belcheri | reverse complement strand
CATTTCGAAATCACACACACGATGAAAGGACTCCGGAAGAAGTTACAACACCGCCCGCGTCAGCATACCTTGGTGGACGTGGCCTTACTGACGCGTCTGCATGGCTGTTTCAATCATGACACCCAAAAAGATGCCGCAGTCTGGGCTGCTCTGCTCTTCTGCTTCTTCACCTTCTTCCGCCGCTCCAACGTTGTCCTCGACTCCAAGACGTCGTTCGATCCGAAACGTCATCTCCAACGCAAGGACGTACTGACGTCCCCCTCTGGTCTACTAGTCTATACCAAGTGGTCCAAGACTCTGCAGCACCGTGAACGTGTTCTACAAATTCCCTTGGTCCCAATACCAGACTCCGTCCTATGCCCAGTCTCTGCATATCAACACATGTGCACTTTAATCCCCGCGTCTCCTGATTCACCAGCCTTCGTCCTGCCAAGTTCGACAAACACTGCTCGCCCGCTGACCACCTCCATCCTGGAGAAGGCTCTAGCCAAGGCTATCAAGGCCCTGGCCCTCCCCAAGGGTGCGGTCACCCTCCACGATCTGCGCAGGGGTGGGTACACCCTCGCCTTCCAGGCGGGCGTCCCGAGAGAGCTACGTCAGCTCCACGGGGACTGGAAATCAGATGCAGACCATCTCTACCTGACGGCCAACATCCGCGATCGCCTGAAGCTACCATCTGCTCTGAGGGACTACATCCTCCGACATACGAGCACATGAACTCTCTATGTATGAGGACTCTTGGCACATGTTCACTGTTATTATGTAACTGATGTTAACAGGCCAAGCTCCTTAACGCTACGGAGCCGACCTTTCCTTATGTAACTATGTTCGATTTCGGTATTTAGGAAATGTAGATCTTGAGACATAGAGACGTTTGTTCTTTCCTAGTTTCCCTGTTTAACTTAGTTACAACCCTTGTTCTTCTAATGTTGCACGCGTAGACCCAGATGTATTACAGCCTGGTATGTTTCCTCGTTTATCTAGTTGTTGCCTCAAACCGTTGAGCTCCACTTGCTTTATGTCAGATTTTCCAGCAATATCCTGTATGTAAGTCCGAGCACTTCATCCACTAGTTAGTTAGCAAGTTGGCTAGTTTGTTAGTTAGTTTATAGCACTAGTTGTTTAGTTCCCATGTGTTGGGTGGGCGGTTCCTCTCCTCTCCTCATACCTTCCTGCTTTGGCCGTCTCGCTCTCTCGACCCTGGCGCTCAGAGGTCTTTTTCTCCTTTACATCGATTAAAAGCTCTGAATTCGGCCAAATGCAGGTCTCAGTCTCTCTCTTTTAAGTGTAATCTTTGTTGTACTAGTACTTGTGTAAGATGTTGAAGTTAGCTCCCATTTCAGATTCAAGCTCAGAAGAGGAGCAGTAAGATCTGTAATTAGGTTCTGTTTTATACGGTGCACCCAAAAATTTTTTTGTGCACCTAAGTTTTTAGGTTGGGTGCACCAGTGCACCTATTCCCAAAAAATTATGAATATTTTCGAGTCCTGAACTCCAACTCTAGATGCGTCACAGTATAAACACAGCATATCCGCAGATAT
>NW_017804242.1:328467-335470 GCF_001625305.1 Branchiostoma belcheri | reverse complement strand
ACCATCTGCTCTGAGGGACTACATCCTCCGACATACGAGCACATGAACTCTCTATGAATGAGGACTCTTGGCACATGTTCACTGTTATTATGTAACTGATGTTAACAGGCCAAGCTCCTTACCGCTACGGAGCCGACTTTTCCTTATGTAACTATGTTCGATTTCAGTATTTAGGAAATGTAGATCTTGAGACATAGAGATGTTTGTTCTTTCCTAGTTTCCCTGTTTAACTTAGTTACAACCCTTGTTCTTCTAATGTTGCACGCGTAGACCCAGATGTATTACAGCCTGGTATGTTTCCTCGTTTATCTAGTTGTTGCCTCAAACCGTTAAGCTCCACTTGCTTTATGTCAGATTTTCCAGCAATATCCTGTATGTAACTCCGAGCACTTCATCCACTAGTTAGTTAGCAAGTTGGCTAGTTTGTTAGTTTATAGCACTAGTTGTTTAGTTCCCATGTGTTGGGTGGGCGGTTCCTCTCCTCTCCTCATACCTTCCTGCTTTGGCCGTCTCGCTCTCTCGACCCTGGCGCTCAGAGGTCTTTTTCTCCTTTACATCGATTAAAAGCTCTGAATTCGGCCAAATGCAGGTCTCAGTCTCTCTCCTTTAAGTGTAATCATGTTGGGATTGCGCAATAGGCGTAATACCCGGGGATTGCACTGGAGATTGAGGAGTTGGGTCGCCCCCCTCTAAGGGGAAGCCAGGGGCGCATGCGCATTAGCCTGTTCAATTTCCAACCGAAAGGGAGCAGCCATTTTCGGTCCTTTAGCTACCCTCCCTCCCTCCCACAATGCAACAGGCTCAGCACTTGCGCCAATGGCTTTCTCTCCACACATGGCGCTCAGAGGTCTTTTTCTCCTTTACATCGATTAAAAGCTCTGAATTCGGCCAAATGCAGGTCTCAGTCTCTCTCCTTTAAGTGTAATCTGAAGTAAATAAAAAAATAAATAAATAAAAAAAACTCACTCAGTCCGTCCACAATACGCAGAATACGGTCCGTTGAAAAATTCGTGAGAATCATACACTGAACACTGTGAACTCGGCCCGTTAAGAGATTCCTGAGAATTCGATCCATACAACACAAAACACTACATCTCGGCGCAAAAAAAGAGTATGACGATGTTGATGAAGTTTCAATCAGTTAGATTTTATCTTTTATAAGATATCCTCCGTACATGATTAACGTCGCAGTGGCATAGTTAGATATGCAGTGAGTGTAAAAATCTTGTCAAGGCAGAACAATATTTTCTATATTTTCTAACGTTTAATATAATATGCCGGGAGGGCGCCACCATAAAAAGACTTCTTGGAGTAACAGGTGTTAGACCTAAGTCGTTTGTTGTGCAGTTCACATCAATTCCGCATGGAAGGTCCTGGAGTACGTGATCCTTTATAATACCATTCCATTCAGGCAAAGAACTAGAAAGTCGCGGTTCTGAATGCGTTAACAGGGGACCGGCGGCTTTACGTGACTCTACATTTGAACGAGCGAAGGCAGTCCTGAATGTTGCGTTGACTTATCACACACTGTGTCTGATAATAGTGTCAATAAAAACTTCATTATCATCACGTTACTGTAGCGTTAAACGGTTAGCACGATATAAACGGAATTAAAACAGTTTCATGTGTTGATTTGTTTGTTTGTTTGTTTGTTGATTTGTTTGTTTAGAAACTCTTTAGAAATCATTTTGTCTTCTTCAGACGGGTGACATGGCAATGAACAAAGTGATACGTAAGACAGGGCACATAAGCTCCTTCATATAGATTTTGTAAGTCTTAATTGTGCCACGTTTCAAAACTTCACTGTCAGTGTAGTTCCTCGCGGAGTTGTCATGGTGTAGGCTGTTCCAACTTCAAAGTAACAACAAGAAATAAAAAGTCTCTTTTACAAAGGAAGTATGAACTCAACCCAAGATACCTGTCTGCCAAGTTTCAAGTTACTGCTTGCAAGTGGATGGATCAAAAGCGACCTCTAGCAGTTGAATGAACGACTGCACTCAGCTCCTATAACAAATAGAGAATGAAATTTTTGTGTTCTTTTTAACATGGTATACATGTATGTGGTTTGTAATGTCATAGTGGTAACGCTACACTGTTTGTCAATATAGAAAGGACTGTAACCAGGATTGTAAAAATACAAACTATTTTGCATGTGATCGCCACGTCACAACCCGCAACTGATACTAGTAACCGAAAAAGCAGGTGGTTGGCTGGCTGTTGGGTGATTTCCCCACCAATACTTTTACATATGGCTTCCACTAAATTAACATATGGCTACCAATAATTTGCATGTGGCTACCAATAAACAACAATCGTCATCGCCGGGCCTGCGCAGTGCCTGGGGGAATTCAAAGCCCGCAGTTTTCTCATTCCCGTGGACCTGAACAGGTCCACCGATCGTGGTCAGTTGTTCCTCAGTGTTTCGTGTGCGTTTTGGTTTTCTTGATCGTGATCATGGCCGCCAATCATGGTGAGAACAACTGTTTACTTGTGTATTATTTGCTAAGCACGATTCCTGATCTTCCTAACGAACTAGGAACAAATTTTGTCGCAAGGAATCAACTTTTTAACTTATTATCCGTGGGCCTATCCACGGTTGCGTCATCACTAATATACCGCCAAATCAGACAATGGATGTGTTTGTTTGATGCATGACTCTACCTGCTTCTTTGTTCGGGCACTTTGTTCGTTCAAGAATACTTGTACAAAACTGCCTTTCGGTGTCTGTATATAATTGATGAGTCTACCTGATTTTTACCTGAACAATCCGGAGAAAGTCAGAACTTCTGGTCGATCTCCAACCTGAACTGCAGCCGAACGAATCTCTGTAGTCAGGAGTCTAGCCGCCATAGCATGCCAAAAACTGGAGGTTTTGGTGTCTTTGGTAGCTTTTATGTGCTATTTTCTGATTGCATATAGAAAACATAGTCGGCCTGGTTGAATTACCCCCGTTTTTTTAGAACTGGGCTGATCAGAAAACAGCCGAAGACCACCAAACCCCCAGTTCTATAAGCCTGCTACGGAGGCTAGGGAGTTTAATGGCGGCTGGGAGGCCTCTCGTAGTTCCTTGGTCGAACACGGCCTCCTCTTTTAAAGCTGTTGTGTTGCACTATTTCGTCGGGATGTTGATTCCATGCTGGATCTGTTTTTACCGCGAAAGATCTTTTTTTTCGGATTTCCAGTTTCGCTTGGGGGATTTTGTTAATCTCAAGCGGGCGGATAGCTCTTGATAGCTTCTATATCCGTCGTGTTCTTGATGTTTTTGATAATGTACGCAACGAAATCGTTCGCATCACTTTCTGATCAAGGAAGAAACGAACATGAAGTAACTTACTACGTACCAGGAACTTTCTGACACATAAATTACGCCGCAATACTAACCCCTCTAGCTCTCCCCTCCCAATAATATTTGAGCCACGCAGATCGAAAAAAATTGTACGCAGAACGGACAACCTTTCTCGGTCAAGAGAATAGATCGATATTAAAATGAAGTAACTTACGTACAAACCACCTTGTATTAAACAACGATGCTTCACTTCGTGTTGCCAAATTATGTTTCTGCTGTTGCCGACACTATTTACGATTTCGTTTTATTATTTTGCCCGCTTTAGGTCGTATCGATATAAGATCCTAACAGATTGTTGGCACCGACGGTTAAATTTGAAACGCCACACGTGTGATTTGAATTTCCCGCGCTTTGATAATCCAACATGACGCATGTAAAAAGCCTGTATCGGCATTCTATTGCATTAGTATCATTTTCCAATACTTTTCTTAGCAAGAAAACGACATATGTTAGCTCATTTTGCACGATTTACAGTATGGTTGAAACCTTTTGGAACCAACGAAATTCATACGCGTGTGGCTGTCATCCATATAAAACCAACATGGTCTAACAAGCCTTAGGCCACACCAATTTAATTTGTTGGTTCTCGGATTCGCCTTTTCATTTTTCTCTGATGTGCAAAAAAAAATTCTGGTCCTGAATCAACTCAAATATGCTCATATTTTGTTAGTTTTGTCAGTTAAGTCCTTTTCCTCCTAGTTGTTAAAGTTTTTCAAATGTAACAATGCAACTTTGTTTCATTAAAAGTTCAAAATATATTGTTTTAATTATAAACCAGCCTGATATGTTGACTTCATGGCTTATATTGTAACATTTCCGGCCTTCATGGGGTGCCTTGGCCTGTTTTTTTTTTTAATTTTGCTCTGTCGCTTCATATTTTTTCTGAAAAAATCTGAGAAACAACAAATTAAATTGGTGTGACCTTATGTAGCATCCTTGGTGAACTGCAGTTTTGGTACATGCATCTTATGTTCTGAACCATGATATAGTCACCGCTCATCATTGGCACGACAATTTGTGCATTATAAATTTAAACTAACTCATTTATTCGCTTTCTCTTAGGAGGCAACGTCCCACCATGGATTCCAGGTGTCCCACCGTGGGCCAACAACCAGTACCACCAGGCCCAGTACCAGGCTAACAATGTAAGTTTACCTTCATTTAATTTTTATTGCTTTATTTCAATATCAGCTTGCCGTACATTACAATCAGGGCTCGAAATCCCTTTTTTCTGCATTAGGCCATGTTGATTTAATTATATGGATGACATCCTCTGAGAACCCCAAAACTGATGCGCGCATGCGAATAAAAAAAAACACCCAACCCCAATCAGTCTAGAACTCACACATATACCCACACAACAAGCAATGGAAATAGAACTCATACATGTACATTGTACAGAAGTTTTCTCTTTATTTCGATACACTTTAGCCAAAAGGCTAATCTTCCAGGGTTCGTTTGAGAAAAACATGCATACAACAAATAACATAAATTATGTGATGGTAAAAACACATGCATATACTACATGTATAATTATGCAAAATAATACATTATCTAAAAACTAATCATGGAAGTCTTACTGTTTGAACATTTGGCGGATAGCTTTCTTAAAGTTAGATGTGCTGGACGTGTATTAGTGTTTAGATTTGTAGTGGTAATTTGTTCCAAAGGTAGATTGCCCTGTACTGAAAGGTTCTCTTTTTGCTTTTGGTTTTGGTAGCCTGAAACTTTGAGGAGTTGAAATTCTTGTTGAGCACTTATTAATAGATATTTTTCTGATGTTTACGGACACAGGAGCTCCTGGCGTTGAGGAGATTTGTACTGTTTATTACGCAAGTCCTCCTCCCTATGCTGGTGAGTACTTCTTCTTTTTTCAATTGAGGTCACTACCTTCAACATTATTTAATGTTCTGTCCCCCATAGTTGAAACTGCATAGCCTCTACCAGGCACCGCAGATCGCTGGAAAAATTGTAGAAACTGGCAGAAATAAAGGGATAGTATACTGGAGAAGATCCCGGGCCATAGAAGATCCAATTCGTGACCAACTTTTTAGGGGATCTTCTATGGCCAGAATCTTTTCCTACTATTTTTCCAGCAATCCATGGTGCCTGGTAGAGGCCAGAAACTACATGCTGGAAGTGAGTGTTCATGTAGTACAACGATGTATGTAGTACCACGAAAAACACCTGTGAAAACAGCGAGTGCTACCAGATGTAACGATGGACTTCAAACTTGTTCCAACACAAAAAGAAACTCACCATAAATTTTGGGCTGATCCCGTCAACCTTCATGAGATGTGTGATGCAATCGCTGATCACTTTCCGGAGATCGAAAGCGTAATGACGTCAGGAGTGCATGACATAGAAGTGGCGGGAAGATGGAATCTCCCACCATCACGGTTCAGAGAGGGTTGATGGGCCCTGATGTAAACTGCCTCCTTCACGCACCTCACAAAGTAGTCCTGCTCTGTATCTAGAATGCGCACCTTGTCCAGTGTAACAGTTACTGTATGTTCGGGGGATTCAATGTGTATTTTGTGTTGTGACACTTCAGATGTGCTTGAACTAGGGTGCCGTTGTAGCCATGATTTTCTCCCTCTGGGACAGACTGAACTCGTCCATATCCATTGCAAATTCCTGCCTGAAAGAAGGCAAATGACAGGATAAATTGAATTTAAAGAACATTGAAACAGAGTACAAAATAACTTCAAAATCTACAGAATAAAAGGTACCATAGTGTAGTGTTCTGAAAACTTAAGCTATGTCTGAAGGGTTTGACCTCTCTTTTATAAACCATGGAAGATGCACATGTGATGTAATTAGTCTACCATCGCTATCTGCCGTAACCTGCACTTAAGTTTGCAATGGACGTATACCGTTGTTACATCACAGTTTGTTTACCTGTTCTAAAGAACATTCTAGAACGGTCAGTTAAAGAATAAAGATCATTTCAAAGTTTTCAAAGTAAGATATGTCTGATTTTTGTTGCGTCTAATTGTGTTGACACAGCATTACATGCCGCATGGGTTTAGTTGTGACGAAAGTAGTACCGTATTAAAAGCCTTATATTAGGCTAACGCTACACAAACACACACCGCGCTACGCACTGTACAATATAAACGTCGATTGTGTACAATATAAACGTCGATTGACCGGCATTCATTGTGGTAAACAAACTGTGACGTAATAATGGTATAGGTCCATAAGCAAAAATGTACAATAAAGGTCTTTGCATTCATTAATTGACAATTTTTTTCCCATCTCCCTCAGCCTGCCCCCCTCCAGCAGCTGGTGCTGGCAAACATGCCGCCGCCTCCACCCCCTGCTGCTGTGCCACCGCCACCGCCTGCTGCTGCGCCGGCTGGCTTCTTCTTTGGTCCTCCTGCTCATCATCCTCATCCTGCTCATCCTCTGCCGCCTCCTCATCAGCCTCCACATCCTCCTCACATCAACAACCCAGCCATTAACCTCCCACCAGTACCCGGTAATCCTCCTCTCATCCCACACAACCTTCCTCCGCCCATACCTCCACCTCCAGTCCATAACCCACCTGCCGCCGTACATAACCCACCTGCCGCTAATCCTCCGCTCCCTCTTGTTCCTCCTGTTGCTGTCGTTCATCCTGTTGCTCAGCCTATCGCTCAACCTGCCGCTCAA
>NW_017804242.1:319799-327771 GCF_001625305.1 Branchiostoma belcheri | reverse complement strand
CAGGCCGCCCAACAAGCCGCCCAACAAGCCGCCCAGCAGGCCGCCGCCCAACAAGCCGCCCAGCAGGCCGCCCAGCAACAGCCTGCAGGAGTAAGTGTTTCTGTTTGTATTTCTGCATGTTGTGTAAGTGTAAGCTAAGTAAGCCTTTGTAAGTGTGTGTAGGTGTGTGTGTATGTGTATATGTCTGTGTGTGTGCATATGTGTGTGTGTGTGTGCATGTGTCAATAAATGTGTGTGTGTGTATAGATATGTGTGTATGTGTGTGTGTGTGTGTATGTCTGTGTGTGTGCATATGTTTGTGTGTGTGTGTGCATGTGTACGTATGGATGTGTGCATATGAATGTGTGTGTGTGTGTGTGTGCATGTGTACGTATGGATGTGTGCATATGAATGTGTGTGTGTGTGTATATGTGTGTGTGTGCATGTGTGTGTGTGCGTGCAAGTGTGTATAATTTTATATATGTGTGTGTGTGTGTGTGTGTGTGTGTGTGTGTGTGTGTGCATATATGTGTATGTGTGTGAAACAGAAATTGCCCTAAGGTTCGGGATACTTATCTATATCCATCTATTCATTGTTTCAGCCCCGACGAGGAATTAGACCAAGACGCCGTCCAGAAAGATTCGGTAAGTTCCTGATTTGCAGATGTGCACTTTTTATCACACCTTACACTGATTATGATGGCTTAAATATGGCTGACCTGCACAACAATAGACCGTTCCAGATCGAACGCATCGAGTCCCCTATTCTATTCCGAACACCTCCGTCAAACTCAGCACGGGAAATCTAAAAGCAGGAAACTGAGTTGATGTTTGCTTGATAAACTGCTTGATAAACTGAATTTGTGAACTGACATTGCATGCACTTTCAACTTGAAGTTGATTAAAGAGTAAAGACGTTCTATTATTCTTCCAGTTGTTCATAAGCTATCATTATTGTTTATGTCTGTGTTTGCGTGCTTATTTTTCTACTTGTACCACAAATCCCTTTATAAGTTGCACCCTTCCTCGTGAGTCCCCGTGAGTTTTTATTTCCCATTTCGTTTTTTTCCCGAGCTTGTATGCAGCTGTGATGCATGCAGGAAATGCCGCGGAAAACCTGTTACAGATAAACGTACTCTGTTTCATACATGTATCGGCTGTTAGTCAGCAACCGGGCACTCTTGTCCACCTACCGAGTGATGTTATGCGGCCAATCCCGTGTCTGTATTGAGTGAAAAAATTTGCTCTCATCGAAACTACCTCAGAGTCCCCTCCTAAAATAATTCTACTCTACGGATGTACCGTTCAACAAATATAGCTTAACCAATTTTTTTGTCTCCTGTGAGTTTTTCGCTGCCGAAAAATTGACCCTAAAGTTGGTCTGCAAATCCGACATTCTGGTGGTGGCAGTTGGTGCGGCCCTTCCCGTGCTGATTTTGACGGACGTGTTCGAAATAGAACTTTTGAGAATTGTTGCCTATGGACACTTGTTTTTCTTTTGTTATCAGCCAGATTTTTTGGACGATTCCCACAAGCTGCACCCTAGCCAGTATTTCTCAAGTTTCTCCCAGTCTTTTGTCTCCCCTTTTGGTTAACTACATGCAGGCTTACCCAAGGTCCCGGAGTTACCCAGCCAATGTCTGAAAGCTGTCAAACTTAAGAGTTTGGCGTTAAGAAGGGCATCCAGGCAGTAAAAACTTTGCCTCAAACCCAAGACTTGCACAGGATACTGAGGAGCCCAAATGTACATCAGAGGCCCAAGAACTATATCAGCAGGGAGTAACAGCGATACACCCCAACAGCCATATTGTCATAGAAGATTATTGCCTTTACCTAGAAGATCATGATATGCAATAGATGGCATTGTGTATGCTTGGACATATGTTTGTGGTTTAGCATGTAAGGCATATGTACATTTGTGCTACAAACATGCTAAATATTTTTACTCTAGCAAAACCCTCCTAATGCTAGCCTGTTTTGGGGGATCATGCAGCTGCGGACAAGAGACATAAAATTTTCAGTTGAAAACGTAGAATTAATAAGTGATCGGATACTGGCCTTACGAAAAAAGTAGTACTGGATGTCTCAAGTCACATTCCCTGTTGTGTTGTGTTAAAACCACCTTAAGTTTTCTAGATCGCAAAATTTGTGGTGGAAAATGACGCTGAGAAAACATTGCCATCGGGCATCGTGAAGTGTGGGCCTCTTTGGTGATCTTTGACCACAGTTTTGCCTAGGAATGCCACACAAACAACACGACCAGTGTTTCTAAAACTCAGTAACTTTTAAGCGCATATTTGCCCCATTTTCTGTGTTCAATGCAAAGTTCCACCTGTAGTCAACTTGTAATGTAACGCACTTATTTTATCAACGCAAGAATTCATCCGAAACGTGTCGAGAGAATATAAACATTCACATACATCCTGAATTCTTGCAAAGTCTCACAAAAATATGCAAGGACAAAGTTAATTCTGGTCATTCTAATCTGCAGTGAGTCAGCTATTTATCAGTACCAAAATATAAATATGTGGTGTATGGTGTATGATGTGTGCTTTGGGTATGATGCCTGTTTCATCAGTTTTTTGAGATTGTGTAACAGTGAGGGATTTATAGGTGCTACCAACTGATCCGTTTGACGGGTCTAGACCTTTTAGCCGAATGGTTAGAGTATCGGGGTGCAAGCTGGCGCCAGGGTTCTGCATGGGTTTGATCCCCGGCCTGGGACAAGGGGTATCTTTCTGTTTCTACTTGCTCCTAGTTTCTTACCATTTACCCTGGGTTCCAAACTAGGGCCGTTAGCCGTTTTCCTTCGGCAGCCAAGAGCCCTTCCCTCGCCTATCAAAATTACCGCCATGGAGGAGTTGAGCCCAGGAGAATTTGTCCAGCCCTAATTGTAAGGACCAGCCAATCTCCCCCCAGGCTAGCAGTAATTTAGACCTGCGGACGAAGGGCTCTTGGCTGCCGATGGGAAATGCTAGCAGCCCGAAACGAGTTTGGCATCCAGGCTACTTACAATATTATTGTACTGACAGCTTACATGTCTCCTTTATGTGTTTTTCTCATAGATGAAGACCCTCGGTTTCTTTGGCATCCCCAAGATCGCAAGCGGCCCCGCAGAAGATAATAGTAGGTTTTCTTTTTCTTAAGTTTTTGTTTTGGGGGAAGGGGGCGCACAGGGGTCTAGGTTTTGTTTTGTGTTTTTAGGTGCTTGAGGTTGTTTTGAGGTTGCATAATATATATATTATCTAATAATTCGGGGCCGCAAGCCCTTTTCAGTAGAGCGTAATCGGCATACGTAATTCAACGTAGAGCATGGACGGACTGCTCTAATTATTTTACGTAGAGCGTATTCCTCGTTTTAAGTCTACATAATGCGTTGTAGCCACTTGGAATTTATCGTAAAGCGTAATCAAGAGGTTTCCGAATTCAGCGTAGAGCGTTCTCGGGACCCCCCCTTGCAGGCCCTCCATAATAATTGTGGTCAGTTATTAATCTAGTATTCTTTCTAATTCCCACAGAGGAGACCATCAGAAAGAGGGCATCACAACCATCCCTCAACAGAGACGGGAGGCGCCACAGACTTTCTGCAATCTACGATCCACTGCTCACGGAGTCACGTGTGTTATCTGTGTGACGTAGCGGTGGATTGGTCATTCCTTGACAAAGATAATTTGGGTGAGTCAATTTTTTTGTGTATATATAGTTTTGAAAGGTGCTGTTCATTTTGTTGCAACGAATTCCCATGGGTGCAGTGTACCTTTTCGTTGTAATGAATTCCCATGGGTGTAAGAAGAGTATTAAAATCCAGAGTGAGTGAATCGTGTGTAGTAAGAGTCGGTTCAATTTTTTTGTGTATATATAGTTTTGAAAGGTGCTGTTCATTTTGTTGCAACGAATTCCCATGGGTGCAGTGTACCTTTTTGTTGTAATGAATTCCCATGGGTGTAAGATTGAGAGTATTAAAATCCAGAGCGAGTGAATCGTGTGTAGTATTAGAGTCGGTGTAGGTAATAATTGCTTGTTTTAAGTTTTGGTGTAAGATTCTGAGATGGGCCATGTTTTTCTATGTCCAATATTTGGCCACTACTGATTTTGTGTTGGAAATTACGGTTTAAACTTGCTTCATAAGGAATCGTTGCTCGTTGTTGTTGGAGGAAGCAAGTTTGAAAAAAGTGAGTTTTTGTGTTTGTAGTCTGCAGTCTGTACCACTGTGTCACAAGGAGGGTGGGGGGTGGGGGGATGGGATTGCATCTAAAAACTTTAAAAACACCAAAAAAAAACATAAAACTCCAAAAAAACTAAAAAAAACCTCTAAAAGCCCAAAAAGTAAAGAAGGGAGGCAAAGTCCGTCTGCCACCTCCACGCGGTGCCTCCCGGTAACGCTATATGCGGCTAACGGCAGCTAACGGCAACAAAATTTCAAACAACCCCCAGTGCTTGCAAACTACAGCATTGGCCATTGGCTTTACACATTGGACAATAATTTGGAGCTTTCGTTTAACAAATTGGAGTTTCGTTTACACATTGGAGTTTTCTTTGACACAACGTTGAGTATCAGAGTACAACATTCTACAAACCTGAGTTGTTTTCGAAAAAAAAACAAAAAAACATGGGATACTACTGGAGTTTCCTTTGACTCACACAACCAGAGTATGACAGTAACAGTAACAGTACAGTACAACCAACATAACTGTCCCCTTGCTTTAACTGCAAACCTGAAAGCAAGTGAACATTCTGTGTGTCTCTACTTACTCCCTGGATCTGCTGCAGACTCAAACCACCACCAACTGTTTTGCGAACTTAAGTTCCCGCAAACTTCAATTCAAACAAATCAATCTAATCTTAATAAATCGATTTAAACAAATAAAAAAATAATCTAATAAATCCATTTAAACAAAGCAATCTAAATCAACTGGGGTCATGTGGTGCAATCTCATAAAACAATGTGGGCACAGTGGTACTGACTTTCAAAACTGTGGTGCAAAGTGACAATGTGGGCACAGTGGTACATTGTATTGACTTGCAGAACAGTGTTTCAAATTCACAATGTGGGTACAGTGGTATTGACTTTCAAAACTGTGGTGCAAATGCAGAATATGTGAACAGTGGTGCATAACATGTGGTATGTGAATAGCCAACATATGAAATTAAAAGGGGCAGAGAAATTGGCTGCTGTTCGGTCAAGATGGAAACTTGCTGCCCAATGTACCTGTGAGTATATTTTAATACAGTACAGCAAAATTTACGATGTCATGAGTTGGCCGTGGCTCTGTGAAATGTTCAAGGCTCTAGTCACGTGCCTCTTCAATCTGTTTCGAGTGGTAGCAGAACAGTCAGTTTCAGGCCTATAGGGATAATCCTATAGTCAAGGAAACCAATGAGTGAATGTTTGACACTTTACTAAAATTCATAGCCGGGTTCAGGGTTTAAAACACATGAAAATCAGCTCAAGTTTGTCGGCTCGTTTCCAATGACTAAGGATGCAATTAGGATCAGCGGAGAGCTGTTCGAACGCTTTTAGTCTACCCAAAATTCCGAAACGATTTCATGATTGAACCGGTTCAATTTTTTGAGAGTGAATCATGGGGTCTAATATTTAGGGACCACCAATAAGTGGCTCAGGGTTGTGAAATGTGTCTTTCAATTGGTAATTAGACGTGACTATATCAAACAACTGTACAAGACTAAAACTGTAGGCAAGATCCCAGCAGGTTAAGGTCACAATTTGGCTAGGTCACCTGTACATGTACATTATATGTAAGAGGGCCTGCAAGGGGGGTCCCGACAACGCTCTACGCTGAATTTGGAAAGTTGTCGATTACGCTTTACGATAAATTCCAAGTGGCTGCAACGCGTTATGTAGAATTCAAAACGCCGAATATGCTCTATGCAAAAATATTAGTCTAAGTGGTCCGTCTACGCTCTACGTAGAATTAAAACGGCTGATTACGATCTACGGGCTTGACTGTATCAAACGGCTGTAAAAGTTTAAGACTTAAACTGGAGGCAAGACACCCAGACAATACATTTGAAGCTGTGCTCAATCTTGGCGGCTGAGGGACAACAATCGTGTTTGCTTCCAGAGTTTTATGCTGCTACCTTGAGTTTGCAGGCGCCGCTTACTCAAGGGAGGGGCCACTTCAGGAGCTGCACACAAGTATGTGATTTCTCAGCCTGCGTGATTGAGTAACATCTGAGTGCTGGGTGTTTGGTCCTGACACTAGTTAAACAAGAGGCGAGTAGTACAGTCAACCCTGGCTCCCGGGAATCCAACCTCAGTGCCAAACCCGGGCAGTTAGCTTACAAACACAACGTACTAACCGTTAGGCCAAAAGGTCCAGATGCTTTTGACTGGGCAATTAAATTAGTGGTGCTTGAACCCCACTGTTGCACACTAGCAGAAGAAAATTAGCACAAAAATATGTTAGCACTTCGCGTGGACTTGAAGAAGGTCTAGCTTCTGAGTGCACTGTGCTAACCATTAGGCCAAAAGGTTCGGACTTGTTGGACTAGGCCAGTAAATTAGTGGTGCTTGAACCCCACTGTTACACACTTAGCAGATGAAAATTAGCACAAAAATACTAGTATGTCTCAGCACTTTGCATGGACTTGGAGAAGCTTATGAATGCAACGCACTAACTATAGGCCAGAAGGTTTGGACTTGTTGGACTGGGCCAATCAATAGTGGTGCTTGGACCCCACTGTTACACTAGCAGAATTAAGAGAAAAAGCACAAAAATAAGCACTCAGAGATCAGTGAGTGACTTTGTTCAACCATGCAGGGCTCGGAATACTGGCTGCAAATATGATGCAAACTTCTGCACCAACCAAATGGAAACTTTGCAAAGCTGATTTGCTGACATCCTACATACTTAATCTTAAGTTGTGCATCTCCAAATTTTACTTTGCAATTTCAGGAGCAGATTTCCTATCGAGTAGATTGGGTGAAATTTTTCTGATGGACATACATCCTGGACATACAAGTTTATAGCCCTCTGAGGTCCTGATGCACTTATGAAAGTTATTATACCGGTATACAAGGTAACTACTAGGCAATAATTGTTAGACTGAATTTTTGGATCACTTCAGCCAGGCTCTCCAACAAGGGGGGCCCTGTAAGAAGTGTGCTAAACCGTAGGGAAAATTGACTGTCAGTAAGAATGATGAATATCTTATAAAATGCAGCCCATCGAATAGTGTGAAGAATCAGGTGCATTTCAGCTTCAGTTTTGGCAAGCGTCAGCGGGTGGCGCTTTTAAAACATTATTACCTTCCATTCGTGGCAACATCCTGAAGTTCTCCTCCAAAATTTTGATGGCAGATTTGCAATGCTGACAGCCATTTGTGTTACGCTGAAGGGTGGTTATACCGTCTATACTGATACAGATACAGATTGTACGGGCAGAGATGTTTCTGGTGTTGCCTGCCTCTTTTTGACCCTTTTTGCTGCTGTGTTCAAGCCTCTTTTGGTACCTACAATGTTTAAATGTGCAGATCGGACGAAACCCCTCATAAGGCTCAAAGGTCCACTTTTTTGTCCACTTTTTATCTAAAGGTCCAAGATTTTTCTTTAAAAGATGGACTGATTCGTGTCACCAGCGAGGCTGGAATTGTAGGAAAACGGCTCTCTTTGTGATTTGAAAAAAGTTATCTCTGATTTTTCCTTTGAAATCCTCTAAAGAAGGCAGGAAATGCCATCTCAGAAGGTTCATTTTTCAAAATTTACCCTGGACCCCCCTACTCGTGCCTACGGTGCTTGCTGGTCCCTCAAGCACTGGGAAGAATCCCTCCCTTCAAAATCCTGGCTATTGGCATGCAGATTGAACTGTTTCTAAGCCCGTGAAACATAAGTCTTAAAGACGTATTGTTGTGTATTCCCTGTTTCATAAGTTAGGTTTATCAGCTTCCAGGCACCTCTCACAGTGCATGTCCATGAATAGTTTCATCAGGTTGGTAAGACCATGGATTTAACTCCATGGTAAGACACTTGAGT